>NC_056739.1:243993013-244110513 GCF_019279795.1 Protopterus annectens | reverse complement strand
CATTTTCAGGTCTTACACTAACAAGTGGCTGAAACAAAGTTAGAGATAAAACAGTTCTGTAATATTCATAAATCCATCTAAAGCACCAAAAACAAAAAAAAAAGCAGTTTATTTCAGTGATGCCTCAGCTGCCATCTTCCAAGAAGAATAAAATCACAAGTATAAATATACATATTTAAAAATATATGTTCAATAAATTAAAACTTTCCACTTACATTCCTGGTTATTACCATAAAGAACAGTGTTACACCTCAGAATAAATAAGCTCTTCTTATACACAAGCATATATTTTAATCTCCTATCTTACATTTAAATATACTCAGGAACATCTATGTTAAGATTCTCTAAACTAGATACGTTTTTCATTAAAACAAACTGCCACTTAACTGAAGCATGGCTGCCAACTTGAATTGTGAAAGACCTGCTTAAACAAAATAAATTAGCAGAAGTAGAAGCTGTAAACCCACAGCTAAAGAATACGTTGAATTTAGTCATTTATAGTACAACTTTGAAGGAGCTGAACAAGGAAATAAAGAAAAGATGATTTGGTAAATTCAAACTGGGAGAACTTAGAAAAAGGCATTAATGACCTCAATACCCAGAAGGACTTTCTCCCTGAAGTTCTCATTGGAGGGATGTTGTAAGACCATGTGATTGACATCAGTGTCCTGGATGCACTGAAAGGTTACCATTTTTTTATTCTCTTCAGTTGCTTCTATTGGAATTGTATACAAAGTTTGGACAAATAATAGCAGCTAGTTCTAAGAAATAACCATTAAGAATGAATCAACAGTTCTAGAGGACAAATCAGCTGTTTATTTCAGCATGATTTTTATGGAAGAAAGTATGTTTTTGGGATATTGGATTGTGGGTATGATGGAGCTCTACACAACAAATTGTCAAAGTACAGAAATTATTAATAGTCATGTAGTGAATTATCTGATGTTAATACTTAAATAGACATATGGGGGAGGTTCAATAAACCCTACATGGTAGCAATGAATTTTAGATTCACTGCATGCTAGGTAGAGGTGCGCACCACTGCGTAAACAAGGTAAACACTGTGGCATGGCAATTAGAGCATAAGTAGCTGAATTGCATGCTAATCAACGAATCCAAAATGCTGGAGCTATTCAACAAGTTATAAAGCAACCATGTCAACTCCATGCTGGTTTTTCCTATGAATTCTAAAACCTTTTGGAATACAGCCATGGAAAGGAGTCTATGCGGAAAGAATGTTAGGGGCTGCTGCTGCTTTAATTCATTTAAATGTGCTACAAAGCTGATGTCAATGCTGCTGCTGCTGCCAATAGGCATAGGCCAAGAAGGAGAAGCATTTTCAGGCCCCATTTACCTTTTCACAACCTACATGAGATGGAAATTGTAGAGCTCTACAGGGTGGATAGGGATACACTACAGGAACTCTGCAACCATCCTCAAGACACTGCCTGGGCCAACCAAGACAAACCCATCCCAGTGGAGACAAAGGTATGTGCAGCACTTAGATGCTTAGCTACAGGTACTTTTCACAGACCAACAGGGGACATGCTTGGTGTATCACAAGCATCAGCATACAGGATCCTCCATCATTTCCTGAATGCTATGCTCCAACATGCCAGTGACCACATATATTTTCCCTGTGGTCCTGAAGAGATGGCAGAAATATGTAGCAGTTCTACCCTGTAGCACACTATCCTGAAATATTGGGTTCCATAGATTGCACACAATAGAAATTAGGGCAACACCCAGGGGACAGGGTGGGCTCTACATCAACAGAAAGGGCTACCACTCTACCAAATGCCAAGTCATGTGCAATGCCAAGGAAATAATTTTGAGCATGTGTGCTGGCAACCTTGACAGTTACCACAACTCACATATCTGCCACACCTCCCACATGTACCAGATGTCTGCTGGGGGGATATCCCATAGGGTCATTTACTGGGGGATGCAGGCTGTGCACTGAAATCATACCTGATGACAACTATCAGAAATGCACACACACTCACAGGAGAATGCCATAATGAGGCACATGCTCAAACCAGAAATGTCATAGAAAGTGTGCTTGGGCTGCTGAGATCACAATTCTGGTGTCTAGAAACAGCTGGGGGAGCCCTGCTATACAATCCAAGGACATGTATAGAGATGTTCACAGTATATGCCATGCTACACAACATCAACCTGAGAAAACAGTTTCAGTAGGATCAGCAAAGGGAAGGGGCACACATCCCACCACCAATGCCAAGGTCACCAGAGCTGCAGGCAGATGAGGAGTCAGAGGGGGAACCACCAGCTGCTTTTGGTGTAGGCAGATGTAGACATTCTCAGTATGCCCTTGCATTGGCTAAGAGACAATGCACAGCACACTCACTGACAATATAGGGGCCTAAAACCTTCCTTGTATGCACATACATACAGTAACCTTGATGCCAGGCAACTCACGCAATCTGTATCCTCTCCATGTACTGCCTGTGTACTGCTTGCATCAGACAAAGTCATCCCTGAACTAAAACCATGTCAACTGCTGCATTTACAAGGTAAGTCTTGAACCTGGTATAAGGTGGGAGATTGTTACAGAAATTATCTTAACATGTGACAGCAGAGACATACGTGACTTCCATGTGTCCATTATTAAGTAGTAGACCTCCGGCATTAAAGAGTCACATAGTAAGATATCTCAAAAGTAGTGACAGTCACTGCATGCCCTCAGTTTAGCACCATACGTTTGTACTGAAAAAAATCATTAAAGACAGAAGTTAGAAAGTAATGATACACAAAGCAGTTTCTGACATCACAAACCTCACAAGATCATTCACAATAGAGTTGGGAAATTTTGATCCTATCAGCTGTCTAACTTTCCAAAGCCAACATAAGTCAAAGGTAAAATTACCAGTTCAGCACCACAAATTCACATATAGTAAGTTCTAAGTCAGCTATGTACCCTAAGCATCCGACACAAAGCTTATGTATCCCTGAATCCAAAAGATAGAAAACAGGGATATGGTACAGATATCATCACTTGCACAGGGTGTTGTGTGTTTGTGTGTGTGTGTGGTGGGGGGGGGGTGAGCACTAGGCTGACAAAAAAGGTCAGTGAGTGTGTGTGAGTAGAAAGAGAAACAGGAGGACATTTGAATAAACCAACAAATGGCCAGTGAGACAAAATGAGTTTAAAGCTGCACAGCTGAACCATGTTACTGGTATGTGTGTGTGTGTGTGTGTGTGTGTGTGTGTGTGTGTGTGTGTGTGTGTGTGTGTGTGTGTGTGTGTGTGTGTGTGTGTCGATGTTCCCCAGGTGAAATTGCTGAGTGAGTGTCTGCATGTACACATCCAAGCTCTGTGCTGGCTATAAATCTTGGTATGTCGGAGAGGTGTGAGCCATGCATGGTACTGGTGGCAGTTCATCATTTTCATCCCTGACCATGAGAACTAGCTCTACCAGGAGTTATACTTGCACATCCATACTCATGGTCAGATGCACTGCTGCTACCTGAATATGACTGATGTCTGTTGGATGAGCTCCCTTCACAGGAACACCCAGGAACATGAAATCATGGCCTGCCCTGTCTGGGTGTGGACAGTACACTCACCGACAGAGCAGTGGGAGTACCATCACTATTGGAGCATGATCAGGCATGGCCATGCTGGCTGACAGCAGATGATGTGGCTAACCTACATCCATAAGGATGTCATTCCCCTCTCAGCAGATGCTCCATCACAGACAATGTTCGTTCTATGACAGACAATCCTTGTTGTATCACTGACACCCCTTGTTCCAATTTGTCATTCATCCAATCCATTAAATCGGCAATGCGGTGGAGGCAGTCATGCATGTCCACCTGTGCCACATCTACAACCCTGAGCATTTGCCTGGAGCACCTATGGGAACATAACTGTACCTCCATGATGGCATAGGAAAAGTCACCTGGACCAGGTAGCGGAGGGACAGCAGGCCTCCTCCGAGCACTCCTATCAACCATTCTGCACAGTGCCTTTCCCACACTTTGCCTTCAGGCAGCCTCAACAGGCACTGAAGCCGCAGTAACCACATTTTCCTGATCAATGGCCTCATACTCCACTTGTCCAATATATATGGGATCACTGGAATGGGTAGACATAGACCTACTGGCTGTGTCCGATGGAATTGCAGTGGCTGCTTGTATGTCAGCCTCAGTGCCAGATTCAACCTCTGCACTCCTCAACTGTGCCTCAGTTTGGCAACCATCATCATCAGATAATTCTGCTGATACACTGACATCAGGTGGCAGAAGGCCCACACTTCCACTGTCATGATCACCTGTAATAAAAAGCAACAAACACAGGAAAAACATAATAACTACACTATTCTAGCCCAATATATGCTAACAAACTAACAGTGGTGCCACTATTACAGACGGTACAGAAATACACACAATAGGCCTGACATCAACAGCACACACTAAAATATTTCTTTAAATTGCTCAACAGTACTGACACAAAAATGGTTGGCTTACCATCTGCAGGTGAGGTTCTCCCCTGCAATACAGATGGTCCTGGAAGAAGTGAAGCAAAAGGTAAGGGCTGCATTATCATAATTAACAGTAACACAGGGGGTAATATCTTTACCTCTTTATATCTCCATTAACTATATTTTCAACAAGAATGTGTCTGACAACTCCAACCTAAGCTAATAACAGTAGCAATCTTCAATCCCCTCTCAAAAAGAATTCATGTGACACAGAAGTAACGTATTGATTTCAGTTGTTTTACTATACAACAGTATTCAACTGTTGAGATACCAAAGCTTACCTGGAAGCTCCCCTGGGATGTGCTGGCTGTCCCTGAAGCTGTTGCATCAACATCCAGGGCATGCTGTATTGCACTTTCCTAGGAGCTGCCTGGATCCCTGATAATGGCCATTCGGTGTTAGTGATGATTCCATAGCAGACCCTCCCCTGGTATACATTTGGCCATGCCCCACTGCAGCTAATTTCCTCCATGCAGATGTGATCATGTCAGTTGCCCTGGGGTATACCTACTCATATGTCCTACCATGGCCAGCCACAATAGTCATATCATCCACAATTTTGCACCAAACTTGCATTTTGCATGCCATATCTCCCCATCCCCATTGCTGTAATTGTGCTGCTAGATGGTAGATAGACATGGCAGGAGTTAGTGTGAAGGTGTCAGGTTTAGAGCACAGAGGTTGGGTGTCCAGGAGTCCAGGATATTCAATGGACTCCTAGTAAAGTAGCATAGCCACAGGCCTCTGCAAGGGGAACATTCTGGCTCCCAGTACAAGTCTGAGACATGGGATAGTTTAGCCCATACTGGAGAGCAATGCAGACAACATTTTAATGACCTACAGAGGAGGAAGAGGGATACTCTTTACCAATGGACTGAGGAATTTAGGAGTCATGAACCCTCACATCTGTGTAAGTATCAAATTAAAAAAGCACTTGTAAGACTTAGAAAGCTGACTATAGACAAGACTGGTATGCATAATGGTCTTCTATTCTATTTCCAGTGATCAAGAGTGCAATATCGGAGTCCATGAGACTAGATTGGCAAAACTGAGGGAAGCAAGTGGTATCTATGCAGAAGAAAGGTAGTGTTATGGTAGCATTAAAAGTTAAAAATAGCTTTTTTTGTATCTTATAGAGTTGTATGAAATTGAGCATGCATATCCCAACTAGGGTTACCACCTGTCCTACTTTGCGAGGGACAGTCCCTCTTTGGGCAGTTGTGTCCTGACAAAAAATTGTAAAAATGGCAAATGTCCTGAGATTTTAGGACAAAATTATTTCCTATATTTTATGTAATAGTTGCATAAAACAGTTATTTTGTATCTAAAATACCTAAATGTTATAAGAAACAGAATAAGCAACTAAAATGCTACAAGAATAAGCTTGTATTTAGGCAAAAAATTGAAGTTCTACCCTTTGTACTGACTGTGAGTATGTGTCGGCCTGTAAAATCTGATGTTTGTACCAAAATATCCCACTTTGGCCATTTGAAAAGGTGGCAACCCTAATCCCAACTGTAAAAGCATGTATGCATGCATTAGTCTGTAAGAAAACCAACTGTAAGAGCCCATTATTAGACTTTAGTCAGAGGTTGTGTGTTCAAATAACAGCAATTTATAGTTGTGAAGGGTGGTATTTCTTCAATAATATTTACATTAAATTAAAACCTCTATATCAGTGGCACAAATCCCTGTTGTAAACTGTTATCTGTATAATTGAAACATGTATATGTGGAATATATGCACATTTCAAGGATTACTTGCTGCAATCTGTAGCATACTGAGCATCTATTAGGAGGTAGACTTAAATGTAAAAGTTAATATAATAGAGTTGTATAATTGTATTAATGCATTGCATGTCACATAAGAAGGTACTAATCATATCTCTTTTTTTCTTTCACTCTCAAATCTTATCTCTCTTTTTATTTTCTTTATTTTTATTGTATTGTATTTTATTTTAAAATTTTTATTGTATTATTTTATTTCATTTTATAAATATTTATTTTATTTGTATTTTGTTTTATTTTATAAATAATTTTTATATTCATTTTATTTAATTTTTTTTTATTTTCTTTTTTTTTTTTTTAATTTTTATTGTGTGTCATCAAAATGTGTCCATGTCATTCATGTGCACCACATCACTAAATGATCCACAGTACAGCAAGGTAGGCCAGCCCCATTGAATCAGCCTTCCCCCTCTTCCACTGGTTGCACTGAGACCCAGTACATCTAAAAGCCAACCTGGCAGCACTGCATCTGCTGCCACTGCACTACCTGCACCCTCAGGTAGTCCTGCCCCAGAGGCTGGTCCAGAGATACTCTCCGGGAGCAGTGGCAGAGGTGGTGATTTCATCACCCACAGCGAGTTGCTAAGGGTGGTGCACCACACTGTCGGTGTACACCTACTTCAGCTGAAGAAGCTGTTCTCCCTCATTTTGCATAGTACTAGGAGGAGGAGGAGATGACAAGCACTCCTGCCAACAGCAGAGTGAAATGACAGTGATGACAGTCCAGTGGGTGAGGACTCGATTTTCACTGTCTCCCAGCTAGCCGACCATGGGCTTGGGATGTCCCCCACCCTCACTCCAATCATGGTGTTCCCCAACCTTTTTTGTCCATCACTGTCCCTGACTCTTTTCTTGTTTGCCTTGTCTGACTGCAATTGCTTTCTCACCTACCCAAATTACCTGACCCACACATACCTATGTCCCTTCCCCAACATTCCTTTCTTTATGAAATAAAAAATTAAATGTGTGCCAGTTCCACACACACACAAAAAATTGTCCCATATATAGCTCTCCATTTTACACACATGCCTTAATGACACACTTGATTTGCTCCAGTTGGGTATACAACATGATTGTGTTGTGGTCAACCCTGTCTCTGGAGGAGACAGTCCAAATTCAGTTAATATTTTGCACTGCTAAAGAAATGGATAGCTATGATTCTTTTCTATCTCCCTCCTGCACATTCCTGTTCTGCTTTCCCTTTGTTCTCCCCCCTGCTTGCTCCCCATTTTACCGATTTCCTATCTACTGAATTGCACCACTTGAATCTGGTGAAAACATAGAATCATACACAACACACATAACTTGATGGAAAAGCAATGGATTCCTTCCTTTTTTGAGCTCCATGTTTGCACAGAGGTGCACATCAATATTCAGCAACAGTGAGTGGCAGCAACCTGTTGTGGCTACCTCCACATAACGCCACTTAATATCACAGCACTATGCCAACACACAACAACACCTGTACTATAAAGTATTCATGTCATTGCATTATCACTCTGTAATTTCAAGTATGTAAAAGTATTAGTACTCCTGGACTTGAACCTAGTACCATCTGGCCCATAAAAGGAATGTATTGATGCATTAACATGTGCTATCACAGAGTCAGTCACACAGCAGGTGTGTTTTATAGACTCAGTACTAACTGTCAAACGTAAGCAATGCAGCTTGCATTTGTGCACTGTTTAGCTATGTGCAAATGTGTATCTTTTGTGTGTATGCACTTTGCCAACTGTTACACAAACCCATTGCTTGCCACACTATGGAAATGTACATATTATTCTGTATTACTGCTGTTTACTGTGCAGCACCTCTCTATGACATCAAAATTACACGTGGAAACTTTACAAACTGAGGGCCCTATCTAACAATATGTCATATATTCAGAATGCATCCATGTGTTGCCACCCACTATAGCCTTGTTGTCTGAGTACTTTTTCCACACATATATCATCTACACTACAAAATGTAATATCAAATGTTGTGTGATTTGCAATACACATAAATCTGTTAAGATGTAGAGCTACAACTATTGACCTATATGCCTAAAGTCCCGTATCTGTAAGGCTATGGAAGGAATCAGCATAGACCTTATCCACAAGGACATAGCTGACCTTCAGCACACTTGACCTGATCCATTTTCTTTTTTCAATGGTAGATCTTGTTAAATGAACCTTGTGGACTTCTTTGATACTGATCCCAAAAACTTGGATGAGGGATAACAGGACATACTGCCTATGTGGCATTATCCAAGGCCTTTGACACTACCCCCATTCATGTCTCATAGTGAAGATCTCCCATATGGAAATTAAGCCATGCAGTAGTAGATGTATAGCTAACTGGCTCACTGACAAAACATACACTCTCAAAGTTGGGGACTGCTCCTCCACCACTAGTCATTTACCATTAGAATTCCACAAAGATCTCTCTTTGTGCCTCAACTGTTTGCAAACTACTTCCCTGAAGCACAGACAATAGTGGATGGTTTGTGGTTCACCAAGATTACAGATAACTGCTAACTGGATGCATTCAAATAGAGTCCCCCAATGATGGTAACATATGACAGAAGGGACTGGCACACACAAATGATTGCTGCCAAACTCACAGACTGAACCTTAAAGCATAGAATGCCTCAATATCCCCTTTGGCAATGAAGTATCCCTGATAAGTATGATATACATAGCACCCCTCTAAGCTCAAACACAGTGGTGTGAGACTTGGGAGCGCAAGTTGATAGCAATCTACACTCTCATCACTGTGTTCATAGTGGTGACACACACATTCTGCATTGTGCACCTCATACATATGGACATCTCATCTAAGACAAGGGTGGTCATACCTCTGCTGTACTCTACCATTATCAGACCACTAAATGAGTACTATGCTTCCTTCTGTCTATACCTCACCACAAACCTACAGCAATTGGAATAAACACAGCTGTGTGCCTGGGAGAATTCAGGGTCTCCAAACATGATATATATTGAAAGACTGAAAAACCTGTCACTGTACTCAGTATCATGTAGGCTGCTGAGGGCTGACCTATGCCTGGCTTGCATAGCGGTCTCAGACCATGACCTTCTAGAAATGCTGGACATCTGCAAATCAGATAGGACAAGAATAACTTGCCCTAGAGTTCTCAACCTAGCCTGTGACATAAAATATACATGCTGTGGGGACGGTTTATCTTCATATGTTTGAAAGCACATTCTTCAAATGTGCACATACACGAACCATTTAGGCGAATTCCATCATGCTGATTTCCCTAAACATTGAAATAATATTGAATTTCGACATTTCCTATCACTCCACAGCTGAAAGAAGTGCTAACACGAGTCAAAAAGGGGGTGAGGTTTTGTAATTCGGTGCTTCAGTTTTTGCGATTTTGGAAATTCGAGTTTGCAGTTTGCAGCAGCAGTTTAGAAGATGTGGCCATCGAATATATGAAGGTAAACCGGGGAGACAGATACATCACACAGCAATTCACACTCTGCATGTGAAGCAGTGCTCCTCAATGATCCTGTTCAAGGGAAACCTTGAGTACTGGTTTGGTGATTGGAAAGTCACCTCTGGGGTGGCACCTATGTTCCTCATGGACAGGGCCAGTTGGTGCTGCTCACAAAATCACTCTGCTAACAATGAACATCTAACTATGCTCAAAAAGGGTTTTTTTACACAGCTAAGCTTCCAAACATCCTAGGGCCATTAGGCTCGCAGTCTCCTATGAACCTACGAAGCCATAAACTTACACAGGTCTCCCAACATCTTGTCTCCCACATAGACTACTGATATCATCTACTATAAGTTCACCTGCAGTCTTGTAAAAGTTAGACACTTATGCCATGGTGTTTGCATAAAGTACTGCATTCTACAGTCTATGTACTTAGGTAGGGTTTCTGTTCTCAGTGTAGTCAACTGTGTGTGTGTGTGTGTGTGTGTGTGTGTGTGTGTGTGTGTGTGTGTGTGTGTGTGTGTGTGTGTGTGTGTGTGTGTGTGTGTGTGTGCATGTGTATGTTTAAAGAGAAGAGCAGAAGTCTGTATCCCACAGTTACTGCTCCAATAGTATGGATTGACAGTATTTTGAAAAATTCTTCCAGATACCTGCAAATCCATTTCATGCAGCCCAGACAACATCTTGTCTCCAACATGGCCTGCTGATATAATCTACTATAAGTTCACATGCAGTCATGTAAAAGTCAGACTTGTGCTATGACATGTGTGTAATGTACCGTAGTCTGTGTACCTACAATGGTATGGGTTCTACTCTCACTATAGTCAAGTCTGTGTGTGTGTGTGTGTGTGTGTGTGTGTGTGTGTGTGTGTGTGTGTGTGTGTGTGTGTGTGTGTGTGTGAGCTCTTGCTTCACATTACAGACAGTGTTCTACACCAGCATGTGGGACACTGTTATATTCTCCTCAACAGACACCACTGATGTCATCTGCTATAAAGGTTGTCTGAGACACTCTAAGTCATAGTTGTGTTGTGGCACTTGTGTAAAGTACTGAGTTTTCTAGTCTGTGTACCTTAGATAGGTAGGGGTTCTGTTCTCACTGCAGTCACCTGGGTGTGTGTGTGTGTGTGTGTGTGTGTGTGTGTGTGTGTGTGTGTGTGTGTGTGTGTGTGTGTGTGTGTTTGTGTATGAACTCTTGCTTGAAATTACAGAGGGTATTTTATTCCAGCATATGGGACATTGTTATTAACATAGTCTCTTCAACAGATACTGCTGATGCCATCAGCTATATCAGCTTTTTGGATTTACAGTACTCCCACCAGGGCAGAGTCAGACACTGGCCTGGAGGACAGGCAGACGTCACCTCATCATATACCAGGCAGATTACAGTGATATGGCTTTAAATATATCCACATACATCATAGCATGGTTTTTAGGCTCTGTGTTATCTTGCTGAGAAAGCCCTGTGTTCTCACCAGCTGCTGCATGTGTCTTGTGAGATACATGCAAAAGAGAACATTAAACTCTATTATTGTTCTGATGAGGTTTGACTAAGTGCCATCATACAATCCTAAGATCTGAATATGATAGTATGAATTATGATGTGCACAATATAGGCTTTCAATACCTCTGTCCTATTTCTAAGGTAGAGGTAGCAGAATTAAGATGGATTTTGTATTTTAATGCAGATAAGACACCAGGCATTAATGAAGCTGTCTCTATAAAACCAGCTTTATGAGCAAAAACACTCTGCCACTGATTTTAATAGGTTCATAGGTTCATAGGTTCATATGTAGGTTCTAGGCTATTGGCCCTAGGAACAATATAAGCCTAGCCAAATGGTACCCTGGCTTTTGCCACCCAAGAAAATGATTTTCCTCTGCCCCTGTCAAGCAGAGCCACAGAAGTGATCCCCAGGATGAATTTCCTATCTCCCATCCAATCATCAAGATTTTTCTTGAAGAGTGCTAATGAGGAGTTTTGTTTGATATAGATAGGTAGTTTGTTCCAGAGTATGGGAAGCCTCTGGGACAGGAATCTATCCCTCTAGCATGGTTTGTTTATTGTGGTGACAAGGTTTAGTTCCCTAGAGTGTTTATCTTGGAGGGATTGGGATTTCTTTACGTGGAGCATGTCCAGCAGCTCTGGGTTTGACATAGCTTTGTATTTTAGGTAGAGATCATCTCTGAGTAGGCGATATGCGACAGAGTAAAGCTGGGGTTTTTTGAGATGGTCTGCGTAGGGCATCTGTTTCAGGCTGGTAATCCTCTTTGTGAGGTATTTCTGTGGCCTTTCCAGTATGTAGGTGTCTTGTGAGGTACATACCAAAAGGGGCATTGTACTCTATAATGGGTCTAATGAGTGATGAGTTGATGGGAACAATGACCTATTTTTTCCTGGATGAGAAACCTTTTGTGATGAGGTGTGCCACGTAGAAGGATTTCCTGACTACTGTGGTGATGTTATTATCAAAGGAGAGACTACTGTCCACCTGTGTCTCAAGGTCTCTTATCACACTTTTGGTGTTAAGTAGACTACTGCCTATGTTATAGTTCATGGGTACAGAGTTTTTACCAAAAGGGATGACAATGCACTTTTTGGCATTGAGCTTGAGGCCATGGCTTTGACACCAGGCATCTGTCTCAGTGAGGCCCTTTTGTAGGATGTTCACATCATTAGGAGTTTTGATTATGGCTTCTAGTTTACAGTCATCTGTGAACTTTGTTAGCCAAATACCATCTGTGTTAGCCTGTACTTCAGAGAAGTACATACCAAACAGTAGAAGACCTAGGACTGACCCCTGTGGTACTCCACTTTTCACTGGAGTGAAGTTGGATTTAGAGTCTGCTACCTTCACAGTGTGGTTTCTGTTAGTGAACCAGTTGGCAACCCATCTTGTGACATAGGGATTTATACCTAGTTCACTGAATTTATCTATAATTCTAGAGCAGGGATGGCATTGAAAGCCTTGGTGAGATCTAGATAGGCTGTGTGAACCACCTTACCCTCATCTATGGCTTTGGTGACTGCTTCAAAAAAGTCTATCAGGTTTAGGAGACATGATCTGTTTTTTACAAACCCAAACTGGGTAGGGTCCAGAGTTTGGAGATTACCAATGTCATTGTTTATAAGTTCCATGATGATACTTTCCATAGCCTTGCAGAGAAAGCTCATCAGGCTAATGGGGCAGTAGTTCCCGGGGTCTGTGGTGGCTCCCCCTTTGTAGAGCGGGATAACCATTGCTGTGTGCCATTCAGTGGGCACAAAGCCTGAGGTGAGGCTATGATTGAACATGATAATTAGGTGGGGTGCCAGTTCATTCTGTAGTTCATGTAGAACGCAGCATGGGATGTTGTCAGGTCCCATGGATGCTGTGTTCTTGGCTTTGGAGAGTGTGTTTTTTACCTGTGCGGCCATGATTACAGGAGATTTGCATTCTTCTGGTATAGAGATGGGCCCTTTAGGGGATGAGGTAGGGGTAAAGTTAGCACTGAACCTATCTGCCAGGATGTTGGCAATATTAGTTGGTTCTGTATATTTAGTGCCATTGTGCTGTAATTTAGAGCAGATCTGAGTGTTGCCATTGAGATTCTTGACATAGCTATAGAATTCTTTGTGGTTTCTTTAGAATCAGTGGTGATTCTAGCTTTGGAAGATTTTATGAGGGATCTCAGCTTCTTACTGAGGCTGACCATGGAGTTACTCCAATCATGGGATTTTACTCTTTTTTGCAACTGTTTCTTTCTTCTGTTGTAGAGTTTGTTTATAGCAGGGTCCACCAGATTGGCTTCCTTTTTTTGGAGGATAGCATCTTGGTTCTGTTAGGGATTGCATGATCCATGCACTCATATAAGTGCTTATAAAGTGCAATTGTATAGGATTCAGCAGTCGTACCTCTATTGTCCATTGGCATGGGTGTCATGAAGTTTGAAATTTCTGTCTTAAGAAGCGTGAAGTTGGCTTTGGAGAAATTTTTTACAGTGGTTTCCCTAATGGAGTTGCGGGTGGGATGTGGATGTCGAGGATGATTTGCTTGTGGTCAGATCTGACCAAGGAATTGACCTCTGGTGTGGAACACCAGTTGCCCATGTTGGTAATGACCAGGTCTAGGATATTGCTGCCCCCTGTGGGGGTATGGATAAGTTGATACAAGGCATTGGAATTTATGAATTCCAGAAAACGTTGAGCACAAGAGTTGGTACATGAGTAGTTTTCCCAGTTAATGGTGGGGTAGTTGAAATCGACCGTTATTAGGGTGTTGGGTTGTACCCTAATATTATCCAGTGTATCAAGAAATGAGGAGTGGGAATCCTGGGCATGGTGGGGGATCTGTAGCAAGCTACAATTTGGATTGCGGTCTTGCCCAGAGTTAATTGCACTTGGATAATCTCGGATGCATTAAGCTGAGCAACTAGCCTGGAGGTGTGGATATAATTAATGAATATGGGCACTCCTCCGCCTTTAGTGCTTCGGTCCAGGTTAGGTAGCCAAAAGGTGTGGTATGAATTATAGCCTGGTAATGCAGGGGTGCTCTCTGGAGCCTTGAACCAGGTCTCTGTCACTGCACAGATGTCGATGTTCAACATTTTAAGGAGTGCCTCGAGTGAGTGCATTTTGAGGTTTAGACTTCTATCATTAAGTAGCATTACCCTCAGATTTTGATTGCTTGTACCTGTTATGGTGGTGAATTTCTCATTTGAATCTTGCCTAAAAAATGCACTATAAGGGTGGCAAGAGCCTTAGCCAGTCCGAAATCCCAAGGTGACAGGTACAGGCCATGTCTGGCAAAGCATTGTGGTTTGTTGATCATGTCATCCCAGGCAGGCATATACTGGAGCCCCTTAGAATGACACCAGAAGCTTAGCCAATTGTTGAAGTCAATCATTTTGTCCTTGTACTGAGGTATCATTCTGGGTGATGGCAGGATGCTACTGAGGGCTAGGCTCATACCTGCCTGGGCTACAAGATTGGACATCTCCTCCATGTCTCTTTTTATGTAGTCCAGGGAGGTACGTCTCAGGTCATTCACACCAACATGGACAATGACAGAGTCATATTTGTACTTGTTGTGGGGTAAGCTGAGTGCATGCGTTATGTGGCAGATCCTGGCACCTGACGGGCAGCTGACAGTAACTTTCTCCTTGTTTAGCCTGGCGAGTAGAACATCAGTGTGACTGACTATAGAGTCACCTATGACTAGAGTGCTGGGTATGTTGTTATGCCTTATGGGCTGTGGTTGAGTGGCACACTGAGTTTGTGGGCTTTATGTCATTTGGTTTGTGTTGGGGGGTGGAGGTTCCTTGCATTTCTGTTTGGAGGTCCCTGTTGCTTGGGTAGATTTTTTTGAGAGCCTCCATGAATGCAGGTGTGTATTTTGTGTTTCTATGTGTGTGTTTTGGTGGTGTAGGTTTTGAAAGACTATGTGATGAGTGTGGTGTGATGCAAGTGTTTATGTTCTCCTCTTAACTGTCTAGTCCTTCTTTGGTGAAGAGAACTTTGCTTCCAGTTTGGCTATATAAGAGCATCTCTCACAGGTTGTAGTGTTGAGTGGTAGGAGGAGTGGGTTGTCTGTGTACATGAGGCAATTGCTGCATTGCCCCAAGATGCCAAGATTCATCAGGTAGATGAGAAAACACCAGGAGCTGACCCTTAGACATGCCTGGATAGGTGCTTATTTATTAAGTACTAAAAACTGTTTTCTTCTAGACAAGTGAAGAAAGTTGAGTGCTGTAGTAATTTGTAGCTTATTTAGAGCTTACAATGAGTTCTGAACAAGTGCTAAGCTCAAATAAACAGATTTGAGTGCTGAAACTAGAAAACTGGCTAGTTCTAAGAAACAGAATTAAGCTAGAAGGCTTCCCTCCAACACAGAAAGGCTTGGGGACTCAGAAGCTTACAAACAGTCCTGGATACAACAAATATTTATCTGGACTAGACGACTTACAGGAAAGGCAGGAATCAAGCTTAGAAAAAACATTTTTTTTCTGTAAAGTGGAAAGGGGAAAGGAGGAGCAGAAACTAACTTGGTTGGCCTTCTCAAATGTTCTCCCTGGATTAGGCAGAATGAGGTAATGACACTAGACTAGGAGAAGTGACCCAGATCAAATTTACAGTAGTGGTGGGCAACTGCAAAGCCACCAAGTATAAAAACAGGATAACAATAAAGAGGGAAGATGCGAAACAAAAATCAGAACAAACAAACCCAACCAGATGCTTAACAATTGTAGAAAATTCTAGTTAATATCTCACACACAGTGAGTAAAATAAAAGAGATATAAATAACTCACAAATAAGCAAACAGCAGGATACTTAATGTTATATAACACAGATTAGTTAGCTCAGAGCCCTTCCTCCGACTTCCTCTGATTAGCTCAGTGTGAAATGGCAGAAACACTCACAAGTTAACTTCTTAAGTAACAAAGTTGAAACCTGAAACAACTTTAAAAAAAGCTTGAAAGAACCAATGAGGTGCTTACTCCAAGGTGTAGTCCAGGCAACCCCAGTCAGCCAATGACCACAAACAATTCACTCTCACTGAAATGCTATACTGGCTTTGGCTAAGCTATGATGGCCTGGAACATGTGCTCAGACACACAGCCTCTACTAACAAACAACTAGGCCCAAAACACAAGCCTGAATATGGACAATGCTACACTACCAACACTACTTAGGTAGAAAAAATGCAGAAATGTTTAAACAGATAAAGGATCAAGGAGACTCTAGAGAATGCTTTTAAATGCAAACAAGTTATATGATACACTCCTAGCAGGAAATCAGAACAAACAAACCCAACCAGATGCTTAACAATTGTAGAAAATTCTAGTTAATACCTCACACACAGTGAGTAAAATAAAAGTGCTATAAATAACTCAGAAATAAGCAAAAAACAGGATACTTAATGTTATATATCACAGATTAGTTAGCTCAGAGCCCTTCCTCCGACTTCCTCTGATTAGCTCAGTGTGAAATGGCAGAAACACTCACAAGTTAATTTCTTATGTAACAAAAGTGAAACCTGAAACAACTTTAAAAAAAGCTTGAAAGAACCAATGAGGTGCTTACTCCAAGGTGTAGTCCAGGCAACCCCAGTCAGCCAATGACCACAAACAATTCACTCTCACTGAAATGCTATACTGGCTTTGGCTAAGCTATGATGGCCTGGAACATGTGCTCAGACACACAGCCTCTACTAACAAACAACTAGGCCCAAAACACAAGCCTGAATATGGACAATGCTACACTACCAACACTACTTAGGTAGAAAAAAACTGCAGAAATGTTTAAACAGATAAAGGATCAAGGAGACTCTAGAGAATGCTTTTAAATGCAAACAAGTTATATGATACACTCCTAGCAGGAAATCAGAACAAACAAACCCAACCAGATGCTTAACAATTGTAGAAAATTCTAGTTAATACCTCACACACAGTGAGTAAAATAAAAGTGCTATAAATAACTCAGAAATAAGCAAAAACAGGATACTTAATGTTATATATCACAGATTAGTTAGCTCAGAGCCCTTCCTCCAACTTCCTCCGATTAGCTCAGTGTGAAATGGCAGAAACACTCACAAGTTAACTTCTTAAGTAACAAAGTTGAAACCTGAAACAACTTTAAAAAAAGCTTGAAAGAACCAATGAGGTGCTTACTCCAAGGTGTAGTCCAGGCAACCCCAGTCAGCCAATGACCACAAACAATTCACTCTCACTGAAATGCTATACTGGCTTTGGCTAAGCTATGATGGCCTGGAACATGTGCTCAGACACACAGCCTCTACTAACAAACAACTAGGCCCAAAACACAAGCCTGAATATGGACAATGCTACACTACCAACACTACTTAGGTAGAAAAAACTGCAGAAATGTTTAAACAGATAAAGGATCAAGGAGACTCTAGAGAATGCTTTTAAATGCAAACAAGTTATATGATACACTCCTAGCAGGAAATCAGAACAAACAAACCCAACCAGATGCTTAACAATTGTAGAAAATTCTAGTTAATACCTCACACACAGTGAGTAAAATAAAAGTGCTATAAATAACTCAGAAATAAGCAAAAACAGGATACTTAATGTTATATATCACAGATTAGTTAGCTCAGAGCCCTTCCTCTGACTTCCTCCGATTAGCTCAGTGTGAAATGGCAGAAACACACACATTAACTTCTTAAGTAACAAAGTTGAAACCTGAAACAACTTTAAAAAAAGCTTGAAAGAACCAATGAGGTGCTTACTCCAAGGTGTAGTCCAGGCAACCCCAGTCAGCCAATGACCACAAACAATTCACTCTCACTGAAATGCTATACTGGCTTTGGCTAAGCTATGATGGCCTGGAACATGTGCTCAGACACACAGCCTCTACTAACAAACAACTAGGCCCAAAACACAAGCCTGAATATGGACAATGCTACACTACCAACACTACTTAGGTAGAAAAAACTGCAGAAATGTTTAAACAGATAAAGGATCAAGGAGACTCTAGAGAATGCTTTTAAATGCAAACAAGTTATATGATACACTCCTAGCAGGAAATCAGAACAAACAAACTCAACCAGATGCTTAACAATTGTAGAAAATTCTAGTTAATACCTCACACACAGTGAGCAAAATAAAAGTGCTATAAATAACTCAGAAATAAGCAAAAACAGGATACTTAATGTTATATATCACAGATTAGTTAGCTCAGAGCCCTTCCTCCGACTTCCTCCGATTAGCTCAGTGTGAAATGGCAGAAACACTCACAAGTTAACTTCTTAAGTAACAAAGTTGAAACCTGAAACAACTTTAAAAAAGCTTGAAAGAACCAATGAGGTGCTTACTCCAAGGCATAGTCCAGGCAACCCCAGTCAGCCAATGACCACAAACAATTCACTCTCACTGAAATGCTATACTGGCTTTGGCTAAGCTATGATGGCCTGGAACATGTGCTCAGACACACAGCCTCTACTAACAAACAACTAGGCCCAAAACACAAGCCTGAATATGGACAATGCTACACTACCAACACTACTTAGGTAGGAAAAAACTGCAGAAATGTTTAAACAGATAAAGGATCAAGGAGACTCTAGAGAATGCTTTTAAATGCAAACAAGTTATATGATACACTCCTAGCAGGAAATCAGAACAAACAAACCCAACCAGATGCTTAACAATTGTATAAAGTTCTAGTAAATACCTCACACAGAGTGAGTAATATAAAAGCGCTATAAATAACTCAGAAATAAGCAAACAGCAGGATACTTTACATTATATATCACAGATTAGTTAGCTCAGAGCCTTCCTCCAACTTCCTCCGATTAGCTCAGTGTGAAATGGCAGAAACACTCACAAGTTAACTTCTTAAGTAACAAAGTTGAAACCTGAAACAACTTTAAAAAAGCTTGAAAGAACCAATGAGGTGCTTACTCCAAGGCATAGTCCAGGCAACCCCAGTCAGCCAATGACCACAAACAATTCACTCTCACTGAAATGCTATACTGGCTTTGGCTAAGCTATGATGGCCTGGAACATGTGCTCAGACACACAGCCTCTACTAACAAACAACTAGGCCCAAAACACAAGCCTGAATATGGACAATGCTACACTACCAACACTACTTAGGTAGAAAAAACTGCAGAAATGTTTAAACAGATAAAGGATCAAGGAGACTCTAGAGAATGCTTTTAAATGCAAACAAGTTATATGATACACTCCTAGCAGGAAATCAGAACAAACAAACCCAACCAGATGCTTAACAATTGTAGAAAATTCTAGTTAATACCTCACACACAGTGAGTAAAATAAAAGTGCTATAAATAACTTAGAAATAAGCAAAAAACAGGATACTTAATGTTATATATCACAGATTAGTTAGCTCAGAGCCCTTCCTCTGACTTCCTCCGATTAGCTCAGTGTGAAATGGCAGAAACACTCACAAGTTAACTTCAGAAGTAACAAAGTTGAAACCTGAAACATCTTTAATAAAAGCGTGAAAGAACCAATGAGGAGCTTACTCCAAGGCGTAGTACAGGCAACCCCAGTCAGCCAATGACCACAAACAATTCACTCTCACTGAAATGCTATACTGGCTTTGGCTAAGCTATGATGGCCTGGAACATGTGCTCAGACACACAGCCTCTACTAACAAACAACTAGGCCCAAAACACAAGCCTGAATATGGACAATGCTACACTACCAACACTACTTAGGTAGAAAAAACTGCAGAAATGTTTAAACAGATAAAGGATCAAGGAGACTCTAGAGAATGCTTTTAAATGCAAACAAGTTATATGATACACTCCTAGCAGGAAATCAGAAAAAAAACAAATCCACCCAGAAGCTTAAGAACTGTAGAAAATTCTAGTTAATACCTCACACACAGTGAGTAAAATAAAAGTGCTATAAATAACTCAGAAATAAGCAAAAAACAGGATACTTAATGTTATATATCACAGATTAGTTAGCTCAGAGCCCTTCCTATGACTTCCTCTAATTAGCTCAGTGTGAAATGGCTGAAACACTCACAAGTTAACTTCTAAAGTAAAAAGTTGAAACCTGAAACAACTTTAAAAAAGCTTGAAAGAACCAATGAGGTGCTTACTCCAAGGCTTAGTCCAGGCAACCCCAGTCAGCCAATGACCACAAACAATTCACTCTCACTGAAATGCTATACTGGCTTTGGCTAAGCTATGATGGCCTGGAACATGTGCTCAGACACACAGCCTCTACTAACAAACAACTAGGCCCAAAACACAAGCCTGAATATGGACAATGCTACACTACCAACACTACTTAGGTAGAAAAAACTGCAGAAATGTTTAAACAGATAAAGGATCAAGGAGACTCTAGAAAATGCTTTTAAATGCAAACAAGTTATATGATACACTCCTAGCAGGAAATCAGAACAAACAAACCCAACCAGATGCTTAACAATTGTAGAAAATTCTAGTTAATACCTCACACACAGTGAGCAAAATAAAAGTGCTATAAATAACTCAGAAATAAGCAAAAACAGGATACTTAATGTTATATATCACAGATTAGTTAGCTCAGAGCCCTTCCTCCGACTTCCTCCGATTAGCTCAGTGTGAAATGGCAGAAACACTCACAAGTTAACTTCTTAAGTAACAAAGTTGAAACCTGAAACAACTTTAAAACTAGCTTGAAAGAACCAATGAGGTGCTTACTCCAAGGCATAGTCCAGGCAACCCCAGTCAGCCAATGACCACAAACAATTCACTCTCACTGAAATGCTATACTGGCTTTGGCTAAGCTATGATGGCCTGGAACATGTGCTCAGACACACAGCCTCTACTAACAAACAACTAGGCCCAAAACACAAGCCTGAATATGGACAATGCTACACTATCAGCACTACTTAGATATAAAAAACTGCAGAAATGATTAAACAGATAAAGGATCAAGGAGACTCTAGAGAATGCTTTTAAATGCAAACAAGTTATATGATACACTCCTAGCAGGAAATCAGAACAAACAAACCCAACCAGATGCTTAACAATTGTAGAAAATTCTAGTTAATACCTCACACACAGTGAAACTAGTAAAGTAAAAGTGCTATAAATAACTCAGAAATAAGCAAAAAACAGGATACTTAATGTTATATATCACAGATTAGTTAGCTCAGAGCCCTTCCTCTGACTTCCTCTGATTAGCTCAGTGTGAAATGGCAGAAACACTCACAAGTTAACTTCTTAAGTAACAAAGTTGAAACCTGAAACAACTTTAAAAAAAGCTTGAAAGAACCAATGAGGTGCTTACTCCAAGGCATAGTCCAGGCAACCCCAGTCAGCCAATGACCACAAACAATTCACTCTCACTGAAATGCTATACTGGCTTTGGCTAAGCTATGATGGCCTGGAACATGTGCTCAGACACACAGCCTCTACTAACAAACAACTAGGCCCAAAACACAAGCCTGAATATGGACAATGCTACACTACCAACACTACTTAGGTAGAAAAAAACTGCAGAAATGTTTAAACAGATAAAGGATCAAGGAGACTCTAGAGAATGCTTTTAAATGCAAACAAGTTATATGATACACTCCTAGCAGGAAATCAGAACAAACAAACCCAACCAGATGCTTAACAATTGTAGAAAATTCTAGTTAATACCTCACACACAGTGAGTAAAATAAAAGTGCTATAAATAACTCAGAAATAAGCAAAAACAGGATACTTAATGTTATATATCACAGATTAGTTAGCTCAGAGCCCTTCCTCTGACTTCCTCCGATTAGCTCAGTGTGAAATGGCAGAAACACTCACAAGTTAACTTCTTAAGTAACAAAGTTGAAACCTGAAACAACTTTAAAAAAGCTTGAAAGAACCAATGAGGTGCTTACTCCAAGGCATAGTCCAGGCAACCCCAGTCAGCCAATGACCACAAACAATTCACTCTCACTGAAATGCTATACTGGCTTTGGCTAAGCTATGATGGCCTGGAACATGTGCTCAGACACACAGCCTCTACTAACAAACAACTAGGCCCAAAACACAAGCCTGAATATGGACAATGCTACACTACCAACACTACTTAGGTAGAAAAAAACTGCAGAAATGTTTAAACAGATAAAGGATCAAGGAGACTCTAGAGAATGCTTTTAAATGCAAACAAGTTATATGATACACTCCTAGCAGGAAATCAGAACAAACAAACCAACTAGATTCTTAACAATTGTAGAAAATTCTAGTTAATACCTCACACACAGTGAGTAAAATAAAAGTGCTATAAATAACTCAGAAATAAGAAAAAATAGGATACTTAATGTTATATATCACAGATTAGTTAGCTCAGAGCCCTTCCTCTGACTTCCTCCGATTAGCTCAGTGTGAAATGGCAGAAACACTCACAAGTTAACTTTTTAAGTAACAAAGTTGAAACCTGAAACAACTTTAAAAAAAGCTTGAAAGAACCAATGAGGTGCTTACTCCAAGGCATAGTCCAGGCAACCCCAGTCAGCCAATGACCACAAACAATTCACTCTCACTGAAATGCTATACTGGCTTTGGCTAAGCTATGATGGCCTGGAACATGTGCTCAGACACACAGCCTCTACTAACAAACAACTAGGCCCAAAACACAAGCCTGAATATGGACAATGCTACACTACCAACACTACTTAGGTAGAAAAAAACTGCAGAAATGTTTAAACAGATAAAGGATCAAGGAGACTCTAGAGAATGCTTTTAAATGCAAACAAGTTATATGATACACTCCTAGCAGGAAATCAGAACAAACAAACCCAACCAGATGCTTAACAATTGTAGAAAATTCTAGTTAATACCTCACACACAGTGAAACTAGTAAAATAAAAGTGGTATAAATAACTCAGAAATAAGCAAAAACAGGATACTTAATGTTATATATCACAGATCAGTTAGCTCAGAGCCCTTCCTCTGGCTTCCACTGATTAGCTCAGTCTGAAATGGCAGAAACAGTCACAAGTTAACTTCTTAAGTAACAAAGTTGAAACCTGAAACAACTTTAAAAAAGCTTGAAAGAACCAATGAGGTGCTTACTCCAAGGCATAGTCCAGGCAACCCCAGTCAGCCAATGACCACAAACAATTCACTCTCACTGAAATGCTATACTGGCTTTGGCTAAGCTATGATGGCCTGGAACATGTGCTCAGACACACAGCCTCTACTAACAAACAACTAGGCCCAAAACACAAGCCTGAATATGGACAATGCTACACTACCAACACTACTTAGGTAGAAAAAAACTGCAGAAATGTTTAAACAGATAAAGGATCAAGGAGACTCTAGAGAATGCTTTTAAATGCAAACAAGTTATATGATACACTCCTAGCAGGAAATCAGAACAAACAAACCCAACCAGATGCTTAACAATTGTAGAAAATTCTAGTTAATACCTCACACACAGTGAGTAAAATAAAAGTGCTAAAAATAACTCAGAAATAAGCAAAAAACAGGATACTTAATGTTATATATCACAGATTAGTTAGCTCAGAGCCCTACCGCCGACTTCCTCTGATTAGCTCAGTGTGAAATGGCTAAAACACTCACAAGTTAACTTCTTAAGTAACTAAGTTGAAACCTGAAACAACTTTAAAAAAAGCTTGAAAGAACCAATGAGAGACTTACTCCAAGGCATAGTCCAGGCAACCCCAGTCAGCCAATGACCACAAACAATTCCCTCTCATTGAAATGCTATACTGGCTTTGGCTAAGCTATGAAGGCCTGCAACATGTGCTCAACACTATAGCCTCTACTAACAAACAACTAGGCCCAAAACACAAGACTGAATATGGACAATGCTGCACTACCAACACTACTTAGGTAGAAAAATACTGCAGAAATGTTTAAACAGATAAAGGATCAAGGAGACTCTAGAGAATGCTTTTAAATGCAAACAAGTTATATGATACACTCCTAGCAGGAAATCAGAACAAACAAACCCAACCAGATGCTTAACAATTGTAGAAAATTCTAGTTAATACCTCACACACAGTGTGTATATGCAGACAATAAAAGTGCTATAAATAACTCAGAAATAAGCAAAAAACAGGATACTTAATGTTATATATCACAGATTAGTTAGCTCAGAGCCCTTCCTCCGACTTCCTCTGATTAGCTCAGTGTGAAATGGCAGAAACACTCACAAGTTAACTTCTTAAGTAACAAAGTTGAAACCTGAAACAACTTTAAAAAAAGCTTGAAAGAACCAATGAGGTGCTTACTCCAAGGCATAGTCCAGGCAACCCCAGTCAGCCAATGACCACAAACAATTCACTCTCACTGAAATGCTATACTGGCTTTGGCTAAGCTATGATGGCCTGGAACATGTGCTCAGACACACAGCCTCTACTAACAAACAACTAGGCCCAAAACACAAGCCTGAATATGGACAATGCTACACTACCAACACTACTTAGGTAGAAAAAACTGCAGAAATGTTTAAACAGATAAAGGATCAAGGAGACTCTAGAGAATGCTTTTAAATGCAAACAAGTTATATGATACACTCCTAGCAGGAAATCAGAACAAACAAACCCAACCAGATGCTTAACAATTGTAGAAAATTCTAGTTAATACCTCACACACAGTGAGTAAAATAAAAGTGCTATAAATAACTCAGAAATAAGCAAAAAACAGGATACTTAATGTTATATATCACAGATTAGTTAGCTCAGAGCCCTTCCTCTGACTTCCTCTGATTAGCTCAGTGTGAAATGGCAGAAACACTCACAAGTTAACTTCTTAAGTAACAAAGTTGAAACCTGAAACAACTTTAAAAAAAGCTTGAAAGAACCAATGAGGTGCTTACTCCAAGGCATAGTCCAGGCAACCCCAGTCAGCCAATGACCACAAACAATTCACTCTCACTGAAATGCTATACTGGCTTTGGCTAAGCTATGATGGCCTGGAACATGTGCTCAGACACACAGCCTCTACTAACAAACAACTAGGCCCAAAACACAAGCCTGAATATGGACAATGCTACACTACCAACACTACTTAGGTAGAAAAAAACTGCAGAAATGTTTAAACAGATAAAGGATCAAGGAGACTCTAGAGAATGCTTTTAAATGCAAACAAGTTATATGATACACTCCTAGCAGGAAATCAGAACAAACAAACCCAACCAGATGCTTAACAATTGTAGAAAATTCTAGTTAA
This sequence comes from Protopterus annectens, assembly GCF_019279795.1. Lineage (NCBI taxonomy): Eukaryota > Metazoa > Chordata > Ceratodontiformes > Protopteridae > Protopterus > Protopterus annectens. The sequence goes on along the minus strand of NC_056739.1, from coordinate 244,085,131 downwards.
TACCTCACACACAGTGAGTAAAATAAAAGTGCTATAAATAACACAGAAATAAGCAAAAACAGGATACTTAATGTTATATATCACAGAATAGTAAGCTCAGAGCCCTTCCACTGACTTCCTCTGATTAGCTCAGTGTGAAATGGCAGAAACACTCACAAGTTAACTTCTTAAGTAAAAAAGTTGAAACCTGAAACAACTTAAAAAAGCTTGAAAGAACCAATGAGGTGCTTACTCCAAGGCATAGTCCAGGCAACCCCAGTCAGCCAATGACCACAAACAATTCACTCTCACTGAAATGCTATACTGGCTTTGGCTAAGCTATGATGGCCTGGAACATGTGCTCAGACACACAGCCTCTACTAACAAACAACTAGGCCCAAAACACAAGCCTGAATATGGACAATGCTACACTACCAACACTACTTAGGTAGAAAAAAACTGCAGAAATGTTTAAACAGATAAAGGATCAAGGAGACTCTAGAGAATGCTTTTAAATGCAAACAAGTTATATGATACACTCCTAGCAGGAAATCAGAACAAACAAACCCAACCAGATGCTTAACAATTGTAGAAAATTCTAGTTAATACCTCACACACAGTGAGTATATGCAGGCAATAAAAGTGCTATAAATAACTCAGAAATAAGCAAAAAACAGGATACTTAATGTTATATATCACAGATTAGTTAGCTCAGAGCCCTTCCTCTGACTTCCTCCGATTAGCTCAGTGTGAAATGGCAGAAACACTCACAAGTTAACTTCTTAAGTAACAAAGTTGAAACCTGAAACAACTTTAAAAAAAGCTTGAAAGAACCAATGAGGTGCTTACTCCAAGGCATAGTCCAGGCAACCCCAGTCAGCCAATGACCACAAACAATTCACTCTCACTGAAATGCTATACTGGCTTTGGCTAAGCTATGATGGCCTGGAACATGTGCTCAGACACACAGCCTCTACTAACAAACAACTAGGCCCAAAACACAAGCCTGAATATGGACAATGCTACACTACCAACACTACTTAGGTAGAAAAAACTGCAGAAATGTTTAAACAGATAAAGGATCAAGGAGACTCTAGAGAATGCTTTTAAATGCAAACAAGTTATATGATACACTCCTAGCAGGAAATCAGAACAAACAAACCCAACCAGATGCTTAACAATTGTAGAAAATTCTAGTTAATACCTCACACACAGTGAAAAGTAAAATAAAAGTGCTATAAATAACTCATAAATAAGGAAAAAACAGAATACTTAATGCTATATATCACAGATTAGTTTGCTCAGAGCCCTTCCTCTGACTTCCTCCAATTAGCTCAGTGTGAAATGGCAGAAACACTCACAAGTTAACTTCTTAAGTAACAAAGTTGAAACCTGTAGCAACCTTGAAAAATGAAAGAACCAATGAGGTGCTTACTCCAAGGCATAGTCCAGGCAACCCCAGTCAGCCAATGACCACAAACAATTCACTCTCACTGAAATGCTATACTGGCTTTGGCTAAGCTATGATGGCCTGGAACATGTGCTCAGACACACAGCCTCTACTAACAAACAACTAGGCCCAAAACAGAAGCCTGAATATGGACAATGCTACACTACCAACACTACTTAGAAAAAAACTGCAGAAATGTTTAAACAGATAAAGGATCAAGGAGACTCTAGAGAATGCTTTTAAATGCAAACAAGTTATATGATACACTCCTAGCAGGAAATCAGAACAAACAAACCCAACCAGATGCTTAACAATTGTAGAAAATTCTAGTTAATACCTCACACACAGTGAGTAAAATAAAAGTGCTATAAATAACTCAGAAATAAGCAAAAACAGGATACTTAATGTTATATATCACAGATTAGTTAGCTCAGAGCCCTTCCTCCGACTTCCTCCGATTAGCTCAGTGTGAAATGGCAGAAACACTCACAAGTTAACTTCTTAAGTAACAAAGTTGAAACCTGAAACAACTTTAAAAAAAAGCTTGAAAGAACCAATGAGGTGCTTACTCCAAGGCATAGTCCAGGCAACCCCAGTCAGCCAATGACCACAAACAATTCACTCTCACTGAAATGCTATACTGGCTTTGGCTAAGCTATGATGGCCTGGAACATGTGCTCAGACACACAGCCTCTACTAACAAACAACTAGGCCCAAAACACAAGCCTGAATATGGACAATGCTACACTACCAACACTACTTAGGTAGAAAAAACTGCAGAAATGTTTAAACAGATAAAGGATCAAGGAGACTCTAGAGAATGCTTTTAAATGCAAACAAGTTATATGATACACTCCTAGCAGGAAATCAGAACAAACAAACCCAACCAGATGCTTAACAATTGTAGAAAATTCTAGTTAATACCTCACACACAGTGAGTAAAATAAAAGTGCTATAAATAACTCAGAAATAAGCAAAAACAGGATACTTAATGTTATATATCACAGATTAGTTAGCTCAGAGCCCTTCCTCTGACTTCCTCTGATTAGCTCAGTGTGAAATGGCAGAAACAGTCACAAGTTAACTTCTTAAGTAACAAAGTTGAAACCTGAAACAACTTTAAAAAAGCTTGAAAGAACCAATGAGGTGCTTACTCCAAGGCATAGTCCAGGCAACCCCAGTCAGCCAATGACCACAAACAATTCACTCTCACTGAAATGCTATACTGGCTTTGGCTAAGCTATGATGGCCTGGAACATGTGCTCAGACACTCAGCCTCTACTAACAAACAACTAGGCCCAAAACACAAGCCTGAATATGGACAATGCTACACTACCAACACTACTTAGGTAGAAAAAACTGCAGAAATGTTTAAACAGATAAAGGATCAAGGAGACTCTAGAGAATGCTTTTAAATGCAAACAAGTTATATGATACACTCCTAGCAGGAAATCAGAACAAACAAACCCAACCAGATGCTTAACAATTGTAGAAAATTCTAGTTAATACCTCACACACAGTGAGTAAAATAAAAGTGCTATAAATAACTCAGAAATAAGCAAAAACAGGATACTTAATGTTATATATCACAGATTAGTTAGCTCAGAGCCCTTCCTCTGACTTCCTCTGATTAGCTCAGTGTGAAATGGCAGAAACACTCACAAGTTAACTTCTTAAGTAACAAAGTTGAAACCTGAAACAACTTTTAAAAAAAGCTTGAAAGAACCAATGAGGTGCTTACTCCAAGGCGTAGTCCAGGCAACCCCAGTCAGCCAATGACCACAAACAATTCACTCTCACTGAAATGCTATACTGGCTTTGGCTAAGCTATGATGGCCTGGAACATGTGCTCAGACACACAGCCTCTACTAACAAACAACTAGGCCCAAAACACAAGCCTGAATATGGACAATGCTACACTACCAACACTACTTAGGTAGAAAAAACTGCAGAAATGTTTAAACAGATAAAGGATCAAGGAGACTCTAGAGAATGCTTTTAAATGAAACAAGTTATATGATACAATCCTAGCATGAAATCAGAACAAACAACCCAACCATATAATTAACTATTGTAGAAAATTCTAGTTAGTACCTCATGCACAGTGAGTAAAATAAAAGTGCTATAAATAACTTGAAAATAAGCAAAAACAGGATACTTAATGTTATATATCACAGATTAGTTAGCTCAGAGCCCTTCCTTCGACTTCCTCTGATTAGCTCAGTGTGGAATGGCAGAAACACTCAAAAGTTAACTTCTTATGTAAGAAAGTTGAAACCAGAAAAAACTCAAAGAAATTTAAAGAACCAATGAGGTGCTTACTCCAAGGCGTGGTCCAGGCAAACCCAGTCAGCCAATGACCACAAAAATTCACTCTCAGTGAAATGCTATACTGGTTTGGCTAAGCTAAGATGGCCTGGAACATATGCTCAGACACACAGCCTCTACTAACAAACAACTGTGCCAAAAACACAAGCCTGAATATGGACAATGCTACACTACCAACACTACTTATGTAGAAAACAACTGCAGAAATGTTTAAACAGATAAAGGATCAAGGACACTCTAGAGAATGCTTTTAAATGCAAACAAGTTATATGATACACTCCTAGCAGGAAATCAGAACAAACAAACCCAACCAGATGCTTAACAATTGTAGAAAATTCTAGTTAATACATCACACAGAGTGAGTAAAATAAAAGTGCTATAAATAACTCAGAAATAAGCAAAAAACAGGATACTTAATGTTATATATCACAGATTAGTTAGCTCAGAGCCCTTCCTCTGACTTCCTCTGATTAGCTCAGTGTGAAATGGCAGAAACACTCACAAGTTAACTTCTTAAGTAACAAAGTTGATACCTGAAACAACTTTAAAAAAGCTTGAAAGAACCAATGAGGTGCTTACTCCAAGGCATAGTCCAGGCAACCCAGTCAGCCAATGACCACAAACAATTCACTCTCACTGAAATGCTATACTGGCTTTGGCTAAGCTATGATGGCCTGGGACATGTGCTCAGACACACAGCCTCTACTAACAAACAACTAGGCCCAAAACACAAGCCTGAATATGGACAATGCTACACTACCAACACTACTTAGGTAGAAAAAACTGCAGAAATATTTAAACAGATAAAGGATCAAGGAGACTGTACAAAATGCTTTGAAATGCAAACAAGTTATATGATGCACTCCTAGCAGGAAATCTGAACAAACAAACCAAGCAGATGCTTAACAATTGTAGAAAATTCAACTTAATACCTCACACACAATGAGTAAAATAAAAGTGCTATAAATAACTCAGAAATAACGAAAAACAGGATACTTAATGTTATATAGCGCACATTACTTAGCTCAGAGCCCTTCCTCTGACTTCCTCTGATTAGCTCAGTGTGAAATGGCAGAAACAGTCACAAGTTAACTTCTTAAGTAACAAAGTTGAAACCTGAAACAACTTTAAAAAAGCTTGAAAGAACCAATGAGGTGCTTACTCCAAGGCATAGTCCAGGCAACCCCAGTCAGCCAATGACCACAAACAATTCACTCTCACTGAAATGCTATACTGGCTTTGGCTAAGCTATGATGGCCTGGGAAATGTGCTCAGACACATAGCCTCTACTAACAAACAACTAGGCCCAAAACACAAGCATGAATATGGACAATGCTACACTACCAACACTACTTAGGTAGAAAAAACTGCAGAAATGTTTAAACAGATAAAGGATCAAGGAGACTCTAGAGAATGCTTTTAAATGCAAACAAGTTATATGATACACTCCTAGCAGGAAATCAGAACAAACAAACCCAACCAGATGCTTAACAATTGTAGAAAATTCTAGTTAATACCTCACACACAGTGAGTAAAATAAAAGTGCTGTAAATAACTCAGAAATAAGCAAAAACTGGATGCTTAATGTTATATATCACAGATTAGTTAGCTCAGAGCCCTTCCTCTGACTTCCTCTGATTAGCTCAGTGTGAAATGGCAGAAACACTCACAAGTTAACTTCTTAAGTAACAAAGTTGAAACCTGAAACAACTTTAAAAAAAGCTTGAAAGAACCAATGAGGTGCTTACTCCAAGCTGTAGTCCAGGCAACCCCAGTCAGCCAATGACCACAAACAATTCACTCTCACTGAAATGCTATACTGGCTTTGGCTAAGCTATGATGGCCTGGAACATGTGCTCAGACACACAGCCTCTACTAACAAACAACTAGGCCCAAAACACAAGCCTGAATATGGACAATGCTACACTACCAACACTACTTAGGTAGAAAAAACTGCAGAAATGTTTAAACAGATAAAGGATCAAGGAGACTCTAGAGAATGCTTTTAAATGCAAACAAGTTATATGATACACTCCTAGCAGGAAATCAGAACAAACAAACCCAACCAGATGCTTAACAATTGTAGAAAATTCTAGTTAATACCTCACACACAGTGAAGTAAAATAAAAGTGCTATAAATAACTCAGAAATAAGCAAAAAACAGGATACTTAATGTTATATATCACAGATTAGTTAGCTCAGAGCCCTTCCTCTGACTTCCTCTGATTAGCTCAGTGTGAAATGGCAGAAACACTCACAAGTTAACTTCTTAAGTAACAAAGTTGAAACCTGAAACAACTTTAAAAAAAGCTTGAAAGAACCAATGAGGTGCTTACTCCAAGGCATAGTCCAGGCAACCCCAGTCAGCCAATGACCACAAACAATTCACTCTCACTGAAATGCTATACTGGCTTTGGCTAAGCTATGATGGCCTGGAACATGTGCTCAGACACACAGCCTCTACTAACAAACAACTAGGCCCAAAACACAAGCCTGAATATGGACAATGCTACACTACCAACACTACTTAGGTAGAAAAAACTGCAGAAATGTTTAAACAGATAAAGGATCAAGGAGACTCTAGAGAATGCTTTTAAATGCAAACAAGTTATATGATACACTCCTAGCAGGAAATCAGAACAAACAAACCCAACCAGATGCTTAACAATTGTAGAAAATTCTAGTTAATACCTCACACACAGTGAAACTAGTAAAATAAAAGTGCTATAAATAACTCAGAAATAAGCAAAAAACAGGATACTTAATGTTATATATCACAGATTAGTTAGCTCAGAGCCCTTCCTCTGACTTCCTCCAATTAGCTCAGTGTGAAATGGCAGAAACACTCACAAGTTAACTTCTTAAGTAACAAAGTTGAAACCTGAAACAACTTTAAAAAGCTTGAAAGAACCAATGAGGTGCTTACTCCAAGGCATAGTTCAGGCAACCCCAGTCAGCCAATGACCACAAACAATTCACTCTCACTGAAATGCTATACTGGCTTTGGCTAAGCTATGATGGCCTGGAACATGTGCTCAGACACACAGCCTCTACTAACAAACAACTAGGCCCAAAACACAAGCCTGAATATGGACAATGCTACACTACCAACACTACTTAGGTAGAAAAAACTGCAGAAATGTTTAAACAGATAAAGGATCAAGGAGACTCTAGAGAATGCTTTTAAATGCAAACAAGTTATATGATTCCCTCCTAGCAGGAAATCAGAACAAACAAACCCAACCAGATGCTTAACAATTGTAGAAAATTCTAGTTAATACCTCACACACAGTGAGTAAAATAAAAGTGCTATAAATAACTCAGAAATAAGCAAAAACAGGATACTTAATGTTATATATCACAGATTAGTTAGCTCAGAGCCCTTCCTCTGACTTCCTCTGATTAGCTCAGTGTGAAATGGCAGAAACACTCACAAGTTAACTTCTTAAGTAACAAAGTTGAAACCTGAAACAACTTTAAAAAAAGCTTGAAAGAACCAATGAGGTGCTTACTCCAAGGCATAGTCCAGGCAACCCCAGTCAGCCAATGACCACAAACAATTCACTCTCACTGAAATGCTATACTGGCTTTGGCTAAGCTATGATGGCCTGGAACATGTGCTCAGACACACAGCCTCTACTAACAAACAACTAGGCCCAAAACACAAGCCTGAATATGGACAATGCTACACTACCAACACTACTTAGGTAGAAAAAACTGCAGAAATGTTTAAACAGATAAAGGATCAAGGAGACTCTAGAGAATGCTTTTAAATGCAAACAAGTTATATGATACACTCCTAGCAGGAAATCAGAACAAACAAACCCAACCAGATGCTTAACAATTGTAGAAAATTCTAGTTAATACCTCACACACAGTGAGTAAAATAAAAGTGCTATAAATAACTCAGAAATAAGCAAAAACAGGATACTTAATGTTATATATCACAGATTAGTTAGCTCAGAGCCCTTCCTCTGACTTCCTCTGATTAGCTCAGTGTGAAATGGCAGAAACACTCACAAGTTAACTTCTTAAGTAACAAAGTTGAAACCTGAAACAACTTTAAAAAAAGCTTGAAAGAACCAATGAGGTGCTTACTCCAAGGCATAGTCCAGGCAACCCAGTCAGCCAATGACCACAAACAATTCACTCTCACTGAAATGCTATACTGGCTTTGGCTAAGCTATGATGGCCTGGAACATGTGCTCAGACACACAGCCTCTACTAACAAACAACTAGGCCCAAAACACAAGCCTGAATATGGACAATGCTACACTACCAACACTACTTAGGTAGAAAAAACTGCAGAAATGTTTAAACAGATAAAGGATCAAGGAGACTCTAGAGAATGCTTTTAAATGCAAACAAGTTATATGATACACTCCTAGCAGGAAATCAGAACAAACAAACCCAACCAGATGCTTAACAATTGTAGAAAATTCTAGTTAATACCTCACACACAGTGAGTAAAATAAAAGTGCTATAAATAACTCAGAAATAAGCAAAAAACAGGATACTTAATGTTATATATCACAGATTAGTTAGCTCAGAGCCCTTCCTCTGACTTCCTCTGATTAGCTCAGTGTGAAATGGCAGAAACACTCACAAGTTAACTTTTTAAGTAACAAAGTTGAAACCTGAAACAACTTTAAAAAAGCTTGAAAGAACCAATGAGGTGCTTACTCCAAGGTGTAGTCCAGGCAACCCCAGTCAGCCAATGACCACAAACAATTCACTCTCACTGAAATGCTATACTGGCTTTGGCTAAGCTATGATGGCCTGGAACATGTGCTCAGACACACAGCCTCTACTAACAAACAACTAGGCCCAAAACACAAGCCTGAATATGGACAATGCTACACTACCAACACTACTTAGGTAGAAAAAACTGCAGAAATGTTTAAACAGATAAATGATCAAGGAGACTCTAGAGAATGCTTTTAAATGCAAACAAGTTATATGATACAATCCTAGCAGGAAATCAGAACAAACAAACCCAACCAGATGCTTAACAATTGTAGAAAATTCTAGTTAATACCTCACACACAGTGAGTAAAATAAAAGTGCTATAAATAACTCAGAAATAAGCAAAAACAGGATACTTAATGTTATATATCACAGATTAGTTAGCTCAGAGCCCTTCCTCCGACTTCCTCCGATTAGCTCAGTGTGAAATGGCAGAAACACTCACAAGTTAACTTCTTAAGTAACAAAGTTGAAACCTGAAACAACTTTAAAAAAGCTTGAAAGAACCAATGAGGTGCTTACTCCAAGGCATAGTCCAGGCAACCCCAGTCAGCCAATGACCACAAACAATTCACTCTCACTGAAATGCTATACTGGCTTTGGCTAAGCTATGATGGCCTGGAACATGTGCTCAGACACACAGCCTCTACTAACAAACAACTAGGCCCAAAACACAAGCCTGAATATGGACAATGCTACACTACCAACACTACTTAGGTAGAAAAAACTGCAGAAATGTTTAAACAGATAAAGGATCAAGGAGACTCTAGAGAATGCTTTTAAATGCAAACAAGTTATATGATACACTCCTAGCAGGAAATCAGAACAAACAAACCCAACCAGATGCTTAACAATTGTAGAAAATTCTAGTTAATACCTCACACACAGTGAGTAAAATAAAAGTGCTATAAATAACTCAGAAATAAGCAAAAAACAGGATACTTAATGTTATATATCACAGATTAGTTAGCTCAGAGCCCTTCCTCTGATTAGCTCAGTGTGAAATGGCAGAAACACTCACAAGTTAACTTCTTAAGTAACAAAGTTGAAACCTGAAACAACTTTAAAAAAGCTTGAAAGAACCAATGAGGTGCTTACTCCAAGGCATAGTCCAGGCAACCCCAGTCAGCCAATGACCACAAACAATTCACTCTCACTGAAATGCTATACTGGCTTTGGCTAAGCTATGATGGCCTGGAACATGTGCTCAGACACACAGCCTCTACTAACAAACAACTAGGCCCAAAACACAAGCCTGAATATGGACAATGCTACACTACCAACACTACTTAGGTAGAAAAAACTGCAGAAATGTTTAAACAGATAAAGGATCAAGGAGACTCTAGAGAATGCTTTTAAATGCAAACAAGTTATATGATACACTCCTAGCAGGAAATCAGAACAAACAAACCCAACCAGATGCTTAACAATTGTAGAAAATTCTAGTTAATACCTCACACACAGTGAGTAAAATAAAAGTGCTATAAATAACTCAGAAATAAGAAAAAACAGGATACTTAATGTTATATATCACAGATTAGTTAGCTCAGAGCCCTTCCTCTGACTTCCTCTGATTAGCTCAGTGTGAAATGGCAGAAACACTCAAAAGTTAACTTCTTAAGTAACAAAGTTGAAACCTGAAACAACTTTAAAAAAGCTTGAAAGAACCAATGAGGTGCTTACTCCAAGGTGTAGTCCAGGCAACCCCAGTCAGCCAATGACCACAAACAATTCACTCTCACTGAAATGCTATACTGGCTTTGGCTAAGCTATGATGGCCTGGAACATGTGCTCAGACACACAGCCTCTACTAACAAACAACTAGGCCCAAAACACAAGCCTGAATATGGACAATGCTACACTACCAACACTACTTAGGTAGAAAAAACTGCAGAAATGTTTAAACAGATAAAGGATCAAGGAGACTCTAGAGAATGCTTTTAAATGCAAACAAGTTATATGATACACTCCTAGCAGGAAATCAGAACAAACAAACCCAACCAGATGCTTAACAATTGTAGAAAATTCTAGTTAATACCTCACACACAGTGAGTAAAATAAAAGTGCTATAAATAACTCAGAAATAAGCAAAAACAGGATACTTAATGTTATATATCACAGATTAGTTAGCTCAGAGCCCTTCCTCTGACTTCCTCCGATTAGCTCAGTGTGAAATGGCAGAAACACTCACAAGTTAACTTCTTAAGTAACAAAGTTGAAACCTGAAACAACTTTAAGAAAAGCTTGAAAGAACCAATGAGGTGCTTACTCCAAGGCATAGTCCAGGCAACCCCAGTCAGCCAATGACCACAAACAATTCACTCTCACTGAAATGCTATACTGGCTTTGGCTAAGCTATGACAGCCTGGAACATGTGCTCAGACACACAGCCTCTACTAACAAACAACTAGGCCCAAAACACAAGCCTGAATATGGACAATGCTACACTACCAACACTACTTAGGTAGAAAAAACTGCAGAAATGTTTAAACAGATAAAGGATCAAGGAGACTCTAGAGAATGCTTTTAAATGCAAACAAGTTATATGATACACTCCTAGCAGGAAATCAGAACAAACAAACCCAAACAGATGCTTAACCATTGTAGAAAATTCTAGTTAAAACCTCACACACAGTGTGTAAAATAAAAGTGCTATAAATAACTCAGAAATAATAAAAAAAAGATACTTAATGTGATACATCACAGATTAGTTATCTCAGACCCCTTCCTCTGACTTCTTCCAATTAGCTCAGTGTGAAATGGCAGAAACAGTCACAAGTTAAACTTCTAAAGTAACAAAGCTGAAACCTGAAACAACTTTAAGAAAAGATTGAAAGAACCAATGAGGTGCTTACTCCAAGGTGTAGTACAGGCAACACGAGTCAGCCAATGACCACAATCAATTCACTCTCACTGAAATACTATACTGGCTTTGGCTAAGCTATGATGGCCTGGGACATGTGATCAGACACACAGCCTCTACTAATAAACAACTATGCCCAAAACACAAGCCTGTATATGGGCAATGCTACACTACCAACACTACTAAGGTAGAAAAAAATGCAGAAATTTTTAAACAGATAAAGGATCAAGGAGACTATAGAGAATGCTTTTAAATGCAAACAAGTTATATGATACACTCCTAGCAGGAAATCAGAACAAACAAACCCAACCAGATGCTTAACAATTGTAGAAAATTCTAGTTAATACCTCACACACAGTGAGTAAAATAAAAGTGCTATAAATAACTCAGAAATAAGCAAAAAACAGGATACTTAATGTTATATATCACAGATTAGTTAGCTCAGAGCCCTTCCTCTGACTTCCTCCAATTAGCTCAGTGTGAAATGGCAGAAACACTCACAAGTTAACTTCTTAAGTAACAAAGTTGAAACCTGAAACAACTTTAAAAAGCTTGAAAGAACCAATGAGGTGCTTACTCCAAGGTGTAGTCCAGGCAACCCCAGTCAGCCAATGACCACAAACAATTCACTCTCACTGAAATGCTATACTGGCTTTGGCTAAGCTATGATGGCCTGGAACATGTGCTCAGACACACAGCCTCTACTAACAAACAACTAGGCCCAAAACACAAGCCTGAATATGGACAATGCTACACTACCAACACTACTTAGGTAGAAAAAACTGCAGAAATGTTTAAACAGATAAAGGATCAAGGAGACTCTAGAGAATGCTTTTAAATGCAAACAAGTTATATGATACACTCCTAGCAGGAAATCAGAACAAACAAACCCAACCAGATGCTTAACAATTGTAGAAAATTCTAGTTAATACCTCACACACAGTGAGTAAAATAAAAGTGCTATAAATAACTCAGAAATAAGAAAAAACAGGATACTTAATGTTATATATCACAGATTAGTTAGCTCAGAGCCCTTCCTCTGACTTCCTCCGATTAGCTCAGTGTGAAATGGCAGAAACACTCACAAGTTAACTTCTTAAGTAACAAAGTTGAAACCTGAAACAACTTTAAAAAAGCTTGAAAGAACCAATGAGGTGCTTACTCCAAGGCATAGTCCAGGCAACCCCAGTCAGCCAATGACCACAAACAATTCACTCTCACTGAAATGCTATACTGGCTTTGGCTAAGCTATGATGGCCTGGAACATGTGCTCAGACACACAGCCTCTACTAACAAACAACTAGGCCCAAAACACAAGCCTGAATATGGACAATGCTACACTACCAACACTACTTAGGTAGAAAAAACTGCAGAAATGTTTAAACAGATAAAGGATCAAGGAGACTCTAGAGAATGCTTTTAAATGCAAACAAGTTATATGATACACTCCTAGCAGGAAATCAGAACAAACAAACCCAACCAGATGCTTAACAATTGTAGAAAATTCTAGTTAATACCTCACACACAGTGAGTAAAATAAAAGTGCTATAAATAACTCAGAAATAAGCAAAAAACAGGATACTTAATGTTATATATCACAGATTAGTTAGCTCAGAGCCCTTCCTCTGACTTCCTCCGATTAGCTCAGTGTGAAATGGCAGAAACACTCACAAGTTAACTTCTTAAGTAACAAAGTTGAAACCTGAAACAACTTTAAAAAACTTGAAAGAACCAATGAGGTGCTTACTCCAAGGCATAGTCCAGGCAACCCCAGTCAGCCAATGACCACAAACAATTCACTCTCACTGAAATGCTATACTGGCTTTGGCTAAGCTATGATGGCCTGGAACATGTGCTCAGACACACAGCCTCTACTAACAAACAGCTAGGTCCAAAACACAAGCCTGAATATGGACAATGCTACACTACCAACACTACTTAGGTAGGAAAAACTGCAGAAATGTTTAAACAGATAAAGGATCAAGGAGACTCTAGAGAATGCTTTTAAATGCAAACAAGTTATATGATACACTCCTAGCAGGAAATCAGAACAAACAAACCCAACCAGATGCTTAACAATTGTAGAAAATTCTAGTTAATACCTCACACACAGTGAGTAAAATAAAAGTGCTATAAATAACTCAGAAATAAGCAAAAACAGGATACTTAATGTTATATATCACAGATTAGTTAGCTCAGAGCCCTTCCTCCGACTTCCTCCGATTAGCTCAGTGTGAAATGGCAGAAACACTCACAAGTTAACTTCTTAAGTAACAAAGTTGAAACCTGAAACAACTTTAAAAAAGCTTGAAAGAACCAATGAGGTGCTTACTCCAAGGCATAGTCCAGGCAACCCCAGTCAGCCAATGACCACAAACAATTCACTCTCACTGAAATGCTATACTAGCTTTGGCTAAGCTATGATGGCCTGGAACATGTGCTCAGACACACAGCCTCTACTAACAAACAACTAGGCCCAAAACACAAGCCTGAATATGGACAATGCTACACTACCAACACTACTTAGGTAGAAAAAACTGCAGAAATGTTTAAACAGATAAAGGATCAAGGAGACTCTAGAGAATGCTTTTAAATGCAAACAAGTTATATGATACACTCCTAGCAGGAAATCAGAACAAACAAACCCAAACAGATGCTTAACAATTGTAGAAAATTCTAGTTAATACCTCACACACAGTGAGTAAAATAAAAGTGCTATAAATAACTTAGAAATAAGCAAAAACAGGATACTTAATGTTATATATCACAGATTAGTTAGCTCAGAGCCCTTCCTCTGACTTCCGCCGATTAGCGCAGTGTGAAATGAAGAAACAACAACAAGTTAAAACTTCTAAAGTAAAAAGTTCAAATCTGAATCAACTTTAAAAAAAAATCTTGAAAGAACCAATGAGGTGCTTACTCCAAGGTGTAGTCCAGGCAACCCCAGTCAGCCAATGACCACAAACAATTCACTCTCACTGAAATGCTATACTGGCTTTGGCTAAGCTATGAAGGCCTGGAACATGTGCTCAGACACACAGCCTCTACTAACAAACAACTAGGCCCAAAACACAAGCCTGAATATGGACAATGCTACACTACCAACACTACTTAGGTAGAAAAAACTGCAGAAATGTTTAAACAGATAAAGGATCAAGGAGACTCTAGAGAATGCTTTTAAATGCAAACAAGTTATATGATACACTCCTAGCAGGAAATCAGAACAAACAAACCCAACCAGATGCTTAACAATTGTAGAAAATTCTAGTTAATACCTCACACACAGTGAGTAAAATAAAAGTGCTATAAATAACTCAGAAATAAGCAAAAAACAGGATACTTAATGTTATATATCACAGATTAGTTAGCTCAGAGCCCTTCCTCTGACTTCCTCTGATTAGCTCAGTGTGAAATGGCAGAAACACTCACAAGTTAACTTCTTAAGTAACAAAGTTGAAACCTGAAACAACTTTAAAAAAGCTTGAAAGAACCAATGAGGTGCTTACTCCAAGGTGTAGTCCAGGCAACCCCAGTCAGCCAATGACCACAAACAATTCACTCTCACTGAAATGCTATACTGGCTTTGGCTAAGCTATGATGGCCTGGAACATGTGCTCAGACACACAGCCTCTACTAACAAACAACTAGGCCCAAAACACAAGCCTGAATATGGACAATGCTACACTACCAACACTACTTAGGTAGAAAAAACTGCAGAAATGTTTAAACAGATAAAGGATCAAGGAGACTCTAGAGAATGCTTTTAAATGCAAACAAGTTATATGATACACTCCTAGCAGGAAATCAGAACAAACAAACCCAACCAGATGCTTAACAATTGTAGAAAATTCTAGTTAATACCTCACACACAGTGAGTAAAATAAAAGTGCTATAAATAACTCAGAAATAAGCAAAAACAGGATACTTAATGTTATATATCACAGATTAGTTAGCTCAGAGCCCTTCCTCTGACTTCCTCTGATTAGCTCAGTGTGAAATGGCAGAAACACTCACAAGTTAACTTCTTAAGTAACAAAGTTGAAACCTGAAACAACTTTAAAAAAGCTTGAAGGAGCCAATGAGGTGGTTATTCCAAGGCATAGTCCAGGCAACCCCAGTCGGCTAATGACCACAAACAATTCACTCTCACTGAAATGCTATACTGGCTTTGGCTACACTATGATGGCCTGGGACATGTGCTCAGACACACAGCCTCTACTAACAAACAACTAGGCCCAAAACACAAGCGTGAGTATGGACAATGCTACACTACCAACCCTACTTACGTAGAAAAAACTGCAGAAATGTTTAAACAGATAAAGGATCAAGGAGACTCTAGAGAATGCTTTTAAATGCAAACAAGTTATATGATACACTCCTAGCAGGAAATCAGAACAAACAAACCCAACCAGATGCTTAACAATTGTAGAAAATTCTAGTTAATACCTCACACACAGTGAGTAAAATAAAAGTGCTATAAATAACTCAGAAATAAGCAAAAACAGGATACTTAATGTTATATATCACAGATTAGTTAGCTCAGAGCCCTTCCTCTGACTTCCTCCGATTAGCTCAGTGTGAAATGGCAGAAACACTCACAAGTTAACTTCTTGAGTAACAAAGTTGAAACCTGAAACCACTTTAAAAAAAGCTTGAAAGAACCAATGAGGTGCCTACTCCAAGGCATAGTGCAGGCAACCCCAGTAAGCCAATGACCACAAACAATTCACTCTCACTGAAATGCTATACTGGCTTTGGCTAAGCTATGATGGCCTGGAACATGTGCTCAGACACACAGCCTCTACTAACAAACAACTAGTCCCAAAACACAAGCCTGAATACGGACAATGCAACACTACCAACACTACTTAGGTAGAAAAAACTGCAGAGATAAAGGATCAAGGAGACTCTAGAGAATGCTTTTAAATGCAAACAAGTTATATGATACACTCCTAGCAGGAAATCAGAACAAACAAACCCAACCAGATGCTTAACAATTGTAGAAAATTCTAGTTAATACCTCACACACAGTGAGTAAAATAAAAGTGCTATAAATAACTCAGAAATAAGCAAAAACAGGATACTTAATGTTATATATCACAGATTAGTTAGCTCAGAGCCCTTCCTCCGACTTCCTCCGATTAGCTCAGTGTGAAATGGCAGAAACACTCACAAGTTAACTTCTTAAGTAACAAAGTTGAAACCTGAAACAACTTTAAAAAAGCTTGAAAGAACCAATGAGGTGCTTACTCCAAGGCATAGTCCAGGCAACCCCAGTCAGCCAATGACCACAAACAATTCACTCTCACTGAAATGCTATACTGGCTTTGGCTAAGCTATGATGGCCTGGAACATGTGCTCAGACACACAGCCTCTACTAACAAACAACTAGGCCCAAAACACAAGCCTGAATATGGACAATGCTACACTACCAACACTACTTAGGTAGAAAAAACTGCAGAAATGTTTAAACAGATAAAGGATCAAGGAGACTCTAGAGAATGCTTTTAAATGCAAACAAGTTATATGATACACTCCTAGCAGGAAATCAGCACAAACAAACCCAAACATATGCTTAACAATTGTAGAAAATTCTAGTTAATACCTCACACACAGTGAGTAAAATAAAAGTGCTATAAATAACTAAGAAATAAGCAAAAACAGGATACTTAATGTTATATATCACAGATTAGTTAGCTCAGAGCCCTTCCTCTGACTTCCTCTGATTAGCTCAGTGTGAAATGACAGAAAACCTCACAAGTTAACTTCTTCAGTAACAAAGTTGAAACCTGAAAAAACTTTAAAAAATTTGAAAGAACCAATAAGGTGCTTCCTCCAAGGCATTGTCCAGGCAACCCCAGTCAGACAATGACCACAAACAATTCACTCTCACTTAATTCCTATACTTGCTTTGGCTAAGCTATGATGGACTGGAAAATGTGCTCAGACAAACAGCCTCTACTAACAAACTAGGCCCAAAACACAAGCCTGAATATGGACAATGCTACACTACCAACACTACTTAGGTAGAAAAAACTGCAGAAATGTTTAAACAGATAAAGGATCAAGGAGACTCTAGA
This sequence comes from Protopterus annectens, assembly GCF_019279795.1. Taxonomy (NCBI): domain Eukaryota; kingdom Metazoa; phylum Chordata; order Ceratodontiformes; family Protopteridae; genus Protopterus; species Protopterus annectens. The sequence goes on along the minus strand of NC_056739.1, from coordinate 244,067,685 downwards.
GAATGCTTTTAAATGCAAACAAGTTATATGATACACTCCTAGCAGGAAATCAGAACAAACAAACCCAACCAGATGCTTAACAATTGTAGAAAATTCTAGTTAATACCTCACACACAGTGAGTAAAATAAAAGTGCTATAAATAACTCAGAAATAAGCAACAACAGGATACTTAATGTTATATATCACAGATTAGTTAGCTCAGAGCCCTTCCTCTGACTTCCTCCGATTAGCTCAGTGTGAAATGGCAGAAACACTCACAAGTTAACTTCTTAAGTAACAAAGTTGAAACCTGAAACAACTTTAAAAAACTTGAAAGAACCAATGAGGTGCTTACTCCAAGGCATAGTCCAGGCAACCCCAGTCAGCCAATGACCACAAACAATTCACTCTCACTGAAATGCTATACTGGCTTTGGCTAAGCTATGATGGCCTGGAACATGTGCTCAGACACACAGCCTCTACTAACAAACAACTAGGCCCAAAACACAAGCCTGAATATGGACAATGCTACACTACCAACACTACTTAGGTAGAAAAAACTGCAGAAATGTTTAAACAGATAAAGGATCAAGGAGACTCTAGAGAATGCTTTTAAATGCAAACAAGTTATATGATACACTCCTAGCAGGAAATCAGAACAAACAAACCCAACCAGATGCTTAACAATTGTAGAAAATTCTAGTTAATACCTCACACACAGTGAGTAAAATAAAAGTGCTATAAATAACTCAGAAATAAGCAAAAAACAGGATACTTAATGTTATATATCACAGATTAGTTAGCTCAGAGCCCTTCCTCTGACTTCCTCCAATTAGCTCAGTGTGAAATGGCAGAAACACTCACAAGTTAACTTCTTAAGTAACAAAGTTGAAACCTGAAACAACTTTAAAAAGGCTTGAAAGAACCAATGAGGTGCTTACTCCAAGGTGTAGTCCAGGCAACCCCAGTCAGCCAATGACCACAAACAATTCACTCTCACTGAAATGCTATACTGGCTTTGGCTAAGCTATGATGGCCTGGAACATGTGCTCAGACACACAGCCTCTACTAACAAACAACTAGGCCCAAAACACAAGCCTGAATATGGACAATGCTACACTACCAACACTACTTAGGTAGAAAAAACTGCAGAAATGTTTAAACAGATAAAGGATCAAGGAGACTCTAGAGAATGCTTTTAAATGCAAACAAGTTATATGATACACTCCTAGCAGGAAATCAGAACAAACAAACCCAACCAGATGCTTAACAATTGTAGAAAATTCTAGTTAATACCTCACACACAGTGAGTAAAATAAAAGTGCTATAAATAACTCAGAAATAAGCAAAAACAGGATATTTAATGTTATATATCACAGATTAGTTAGCTCAGAGCCCTTCCTCCGACTTCCTCTGATTAGCTCAGTGTGAAATGGCAGAAACACTCACAAGTTAACTTCTTAAGTAACAAAGTTGAAACCTGAAACAACTTTAAAAAAGCTTGAAAGAACCAATGAGGTGCTTACTCCAAGGCATAGTCCAGGCAACCCCAGTCAGCCAATGACCACAAACAATTCACTCTCACTGAAATGCTATACTGGCTTTGGCTAAGCTATGATGGCCTGGAACATGTGCTCAGACACACAGCCTCTACTAACAAACAACTAGGCCCAAAACACAAGCCTGAATATGGACAATGCTACACTACCAACACTACTTAGGTAGAAAAAACTGCAGAAATGTTTAAACAGATAAAGGATCAAGGAGACTCTAGAGAATGCTTTTAAATGCAAACAAGTTATATGATACACTCCTAGCAGGAAATCAGAACAAACAAACCCAACCAGATGCTTAACAATTGTAGAAAATTCTAGTTAATACCTCACACACAGTGAGTAAAATAAAAGTGCTATAAATAACTCAGAAATAAGCAAAAAACAGGATACTTAATGTTATATATCACAGATTAGTTAGCTCAGAGCCCTTCCTCTGACTTCCTCTGATTAGCTCAGTGTGAAATGGCAGAAACACTCACAAGTTAACTTCTTAAGTAACAAAGTTGAAACCTGAAACAACTTTAAAAAAGCTTGAAAGAACCAATGAGGTGCTTACTCCAAGGCATAGTCCAGGCAACCCCAGTCAGCCAATGACCACAAACAATTCACTCTCACTGAAATGCTATACTGGCTTTGGCTAAGCTATGATGGCCTGGAACATGTGCTCAGACACACAGCCTCTACTAACAAACAACTAGGCCCAAAACACAAGCCTGAATATGGACAATGCTACACTACCAACACTACTTAGGTAGAAAGAACTGCAGAAATGTTTAAACAGATAAAGGATCAAGGAGACTCTAGAGAATGCTTTTAAATGCAAACAAGTTATATGATACACTCCTAGCAGGAAATCAGAACAAACAAACCCAACCAGATGCTTAACAATTGTAGAAAATTCTAGTTAATACCTCACACACAGTGAGTAAAATAAAAGTGCTATAAATAACTCAGAAATAAGCAAAAACAGGATACTTAATGTTATATATCACAGATTAGTTAGCTCAGAGCCCTTCCTCCGACTTCCTCCGATTAGCTCAGTGTGAAATGGCAGAAACACTCACAAGTTAACTTCTTAAGTAACAAAGTTGAAACCTGAAACAACTTTAAAAAAAAGCTTGAAAGAACCAATGAGGTGCTTACTCCAAGGCATAGTCCAGGCAACCCCAGTCAGCCAATGACCACAAACAATTCACTCTCACTGAAATGCTATACTGGCTTTGGCTAAGCTATGATGGCCTGGAACATGTGCTCAGACACACAGCCTCTACTAACAAACAACTAGGCCCAAAACACAAGCCTGAATATGGACAATGCTACACTACCAACACTACTTAGGTAGAAAAAACTGCAGAAATGTTTAAACAGATAAAGGATCAAGGAGACTCTAGAGAATGCTTTTAAATGCAAACAAGTTATATGATACACTCCTAGCAGGAAATCAGAACAAACAAACCCAACCAGATGCTTAACAATTGTAGAAAATTCTAGTTAATACCTCACACACAGTGAGTAAAATAAAAGTGCTATAAATAACTCAGAAATAAGAAAAAAAAGGATACTTAATGTTATACATCACAGATTAGTTAGCTCAGAGCCCTTCCTCTGAATTCCTCTGATTAGCTCATTGTGAAATGGCAGAAACACTCACAAGTTAACTTCTTAAGTAACAAAGTTGAAACCTGAAACAACTTTAAAAAAGCTTGAAAGAACCAATGAGGTGCTTACTCCAAGGCATAGTCCAGGCAACCCCAGTCAGCCAATGACCACAAACAATTCACTCTCACTGAAATGCTATACTGGCTTTGGCTAAGCTATGATGGCCTGGAACATGTGCTCAGACACACAGCCTCTACTAACAAACAACTAGGCCCAAAACACAAGCCTGAATATGGACAATGCTACACTACCAACACTACTTAGGTAGAAAAAACTGCAGAAATGTTTAAACAGATAAAGGATCAAGTAGACTCTAGAGAATGCTTTTAAATGCAAACAAGTTTTATGATACACACTTAGCAGGAAATCAGAACAAATAAACCCAACCAGATTCTTAACAATTATAGAAAATTCTAGTTAATACCTCACACACAGTGAGTAAAATAAAAGTGCTTTAAATAACTCAGAAATAAGCAAAAACAGAATACTTAATGTTATATATCACAGATTAGTTAGCTCAGAGCTCTTCCTCCGACTTCCTCTGATTAGCTCAGTGTGAAATGGCAGAAGCAATCACAAGTTAACTTCTTAAGTTACAAAGTTGAAACCTGAAAAAAAATTGACAAAAGCTTGTAAGAACCAATGAGGTGCTTACTCCAAGGCATAGTCCAGGCAACCCCAGTCAGCCAATGACCACAAACAATTCACTCTCACTGAAATGCTATACTGGCTTTGGCTAAGATATGATGGCCTGGAACATGTGCTCAGACACACAGCATCTACTAACAAACAACTAGGCCCAAAACACAAGCCTGAATATGGACAATGCTACACTACCAACACTACTTAGGTAGAAAAAACTGCAGAAATGTTTAAACAGATAAAGGATCAAGGAGACTCTAGAGAATGCTTTTAAATGCAAACAAGTTATATGATACACTCCTAGCAGGAAATCAGAACAAACAAACCCAACCAGATGCTTAACAATTGTAGAAAATTCTAGTTAATACCTCACACACAGTGAGTAAAATAAAAGTGCTATAAATAACTCAGAAATAAGCAAAAAACAGGATACTTAATGTTATATATCACAGATTAGTTAGCTCAGAGCCCTTCCTCCGACTTCCTCTGATTAGCTCAGTGTGAAATGGCAGAAACACTCACAAGTTAACTTCTTAAGTAACAAAGTTGAAACCTGAAACAACTTTAAAAAAGCTTGAAAGAACCAATGAGGTGCTTACTCCAAGGCATAGTCCAGGCAACCCCAGTCAGCCAATGACCACAAACAATTCACTCTCACTGAAATGCTATACTGGCTTTGGCTAAGCTATGATGGCCTGGAACATGTGCTCAGACACACAGCCTCTACTAACAAACAACTAGGCCCAAAACACAAGCCTGAATATGGACAATGCTACACTACCAACACTACTTAGGTAGAAAAAACTGCAGAAATGTTTAAACAGATAAAGGATCAAGGAGACTCTAGATAATGCTTTTAAATGCAAACAAGTTATATGATACACTCCTAGCAGGAAATCAGAACAAACAAACCCAACCAGATGCTTAACAATTGTAGAAAATTCTAGTTAATACCTCACACACAGTGAGTAAAATAAAAGTGCTATAAATAACTCAGAAATAAGAAAAAACAGGATACTTAATGTTATATATCACAGATTAGTTAGCTCAGAGCCCTTCCTCTGACTTCCTCTGATTAGCTCAGTGTGAAATGGCAGAAACACTCACAAGTTAACTTCTTAAGTAACAAAGTTGAAACCTGAAACAACTTTAAAAAAGCTTGAAAGAACCAATGAGGTGCTTACTCCAAGGCATAGTCCAGGCAACCCCAGTCAGCCAATGACCACAAACAATTCACTCTCACTGAAATGCTATACTGGCTTTGGCTAAGCTATGATGGCCTGGAACATGTGCTCAGACACACAGGCTCTACTAACAAACAACTAGGCCCAAAACACAAGCCTGAATATGGACAATGCTACACTACCAACACTACTTAGGTAGAAAAAACTGCAGAAATGTTTAAACAGATAAAGGATCAAGGAGACTCTAGAGAATGCTTTTAAATGCAAACAAGTTATATGATACACTCCTAGCAGGAAATCAGAACAAACAAACCCAACCAGATGCTTAACAATTGTAGAAAATTCTAGTTAATACCTCACACACAGTGAGTAAAATAAAAGTGCTATAAATAACTCAGAAATAAGCAAAAAACAGGATACTTAATGTTATATATCACAGATTAGTTAGCTCAGAGCCCTTCCTCTGACTTCCTCTGATTAGCTCAGTGTGAAATGGCAGAAACACTCACAAGTTAACTTCTTAAGTAACAAAGTTGAAACCTGAAACAACTTTAAAAAAGCTTGAAAGAACCAATGAGGTGCTTACTCCAAGGCATAGTCCAGGCAACCCCAGTCAGCCAATGACCACAAACAATTCACTCTCACTGAAATGCTATACTGGCTTTGGCTAAGCTATGATGGCCTGGAACATGTGCTCAGACACACAGCCTCTACTAACAAACAACTAGGCCCAAAACACAAGCCTGAATATGGACAATGCTACACTACCAACACTACTTAGGTAGAAAAAAACTGCAGAAATGTTTAAACAGATAAAGGATCAAGGAGACTCTAGAGAATGCTTTTAAATGCAAACAAGTTATATGATACACTCCTAGCAGGAAATCAGAACAAACAAACCCAACCAGATGCTTAACAATTGTAGAAAATTCTAGTTAATACCTCACACACAGTGAGTAAAATAAAAGTGCTATAAATAACTCAGAAATAAGCAAAAAACAGGATACTTAATGTTATATATCACAGATTAGTTAGCTCAGAGCCCTTCCTCTGACTTCCTCTGATTAGCTCAGTGTGAAATGGCAGAAACACTCACAAGTTAACTTCTTAAGTAACAAAGTTGAAACCTGAAACAACTTTAAAAAAGCTTGAAAGAACCAATGAGGTGCTTACTCCAAGGTGTAGTCCAGGCAACCCCAGTCAGCCAATGACCACAAACAATTCACTCTCACTGAAATGCTATACTGGCTTTGGCTAAGCTATGATGGCCTGGAACATGTGCTCAGACACACAGCCTCTACTAACAAACAACTAGGCCCAAAACACAAGCCTGAATATGGACAATGCTACACTACCAACACTACTTAGGTAGAAAAAACTGCAGAAATGTTTAAACAGATAAAGGATCAAGGAGACTCTAGAGAATGCTTTTAAATGCAAACAAGTTATATGATACACTCCTAGCAGGAAATCAGAACAAACAAACCCAACCAGATGCTTAACAATTGTAGAAAATTCTAGTTAATACCTCACACACAGTGAGTAAAATAAAAGTGCTATAAATAACTCAGAAATAAGCAAAAACAGGATACTTAATGTTATATATCACAGATTAGTTAGCTCAGAGCCCTTCCTCTGACTTCCTCCAATTAGCTCAGTGTGAAATGGCAGAAACACTCACAAGTTAACTTCTTAAGTAACAAAGTTGAAACCTGAAACAACTTTAAAAAAGCTTGAAAGAACCAATGAGGTGCTTACTCCAAGGCATAGTCCAGGCAACCCCAGTCAGCCAATGACCACAAACAATTCACTCTCACTGAAATGCTATACTGGCTTTGGCTAAGCTATGATGGCCTGGAACATGTGCTCAGACACACAGCCTCTACTAACAAACAACTAGGCCCAAAACACAAGCCTGAATATGGACAATGCTACACTACCAACACTACTTAGGTAGAAAAAACTGCAGAAATGTTTAAACAGATAAAGGATCAAGGAGACTCTAGAGAATGCTTTTAAATGCAAACAAGTTATATGATACACTCCTAGCAGGAAATCAGAACAAACAAACCCAACCAGATGCTTAACAATTGTAGAAAATTCTAGTTAATACCTCACACACAGTGAGTAAAATAAAAGTGCTATAAATAACTCAGAAATAAGCAAAAACAGGATACTTAATGTTATATATCACAGATTAGTTAGCTCAGAGCCCTTCCTCTGACTTCCTCTGATTAGCTCAGTGTGAAATGGCAGAAACACTCACAAGTTAACTTCTTAAGTAACAAAGTTGAAACCTGAAACAACTTTAAAAAAGCTTGAAAGAACCCATGAGGTGCTTACTCCAAGGCATAGTCCAGGCAACCCCAGTCAGCCAATGACCACAAACAATTCACTCTCACTGAAATGCTATACTGGCTTTGGCTAAGCTATGATGGCCTGGAACATGTGCTCAGACACACAGCCTCTACTAACAAACAACTAGGCCCAAAACACAAGCCTGAATATGGACAATGCTACACTACCAACACTACTTAGGTAGAAAAAACTGCAGAAATGTTTAAACAGATAAAGGATCAAGGAGACTCTAGAGAATGCTTTTAAATGCAAACAAGTTATATGATACACTCCTAGCAGGAAATCAGAACAAACAAACCCAACCAGATGCTTAACAATTGTAGAAAATTCTAGTTAATACCTCACACACAGTGAGTAAAATAAAAGTGCTATAAATAACTCAGAAATAAGCAAAAATAGGATACTTAATGTTATATATCACAGATTAGTTAGCTCAGAGCCCTTCCTCTGACTTCATCTGATTAGCTCAGTGTGAAATGGCAGAAACACTCACAAGTTAACTTCTTAAGTAACAAAGTTGAAACCTGAAAAAACTTTAAAAAACTGTGAAAGAACCAATGAGGTGCTTACTCCAAGGCATAGCCAGGAAACCCTAGTCAGCCAATGACCACAAACAATTCACTCTCACTGAAATGCTATACTGGCTTTGGCTAAGCTATGATGGCCTGGAACATGTGCTCAGACACACAGCCTCTACTAACAAACAACTAGGCCCAAAACACAAGCCTGAATATGGACAATGCTACACTACCAACACTACTTAGGTAGAAAAAACTGCAGAAATGTTTAAACAGATAAAGGATCAAGGAGACTCTAGAGAATGCTTTTAAATGCAAACAAGTTATATGATACACTCCTAGCAGGAAATCAGAACAAACAAACCCAACCAGATGCTTAACAATTGTAGAAAATTCTAGTTAATACCTCACACACAGTGAGTAAAATAAAAGTGCTATAAATAACTCAGAAATAAGCAAAAAACAGGATACTTAATGTTATATATCACAGATTAGTTAGCTCAGAGCCCTTCCTCTGACTTCCTCCAATTAGCTCAGTGTGAAATGGCAGAAACACTCACAAGTTAACTTCTTAAGTAACAAAGTTGAAACCTGAAACAACTTTAAAAAAGCTTGAAAGAACCAATGAGGTGCTTACTCCAAGGTGTAGTCCAGGCAACCCCAGTCAGCCAATGACCACAAACAATTCACTCTCACTGAAATGCTATACTGGCTTTGGCTAAGCTATGATGGCCTGGAACATGTGCTCAGACACACAGCCTCTACTAACAAACAACTAGGCCCAAAACACAAGCCTGAATATGGACAATGCTACACTACCAACACTACTTAGGTAGAAAAAACTGCAGAAATGTTTAAACAGATAAAGGATCAAGGAGACTCTAGAGAATGCTTTTAAATGCAAACAAGTTATATGATACACTCCTAGCAGGAAATCAGAACAAACAAACCCAACCAGATGCTTAACAATTGTAGAAAATTCTAGTTAATACCTCACACACAGTGAGTAAAATAAAAGTGCTATAAATAACTCAGAAATAAGCAAAAAACAGGATACTTAATGTTATATATCACAGATTAGTTAGCTCAGAGCCCTTCCTCTGACTTCCTCTGATTAGCTCAGTGTGAAATGGCAGAAACACTCACAAGTTAACTTCTTAAGTAACAAAGTTGAAACCTGAAACAACTTTAAAAAAGCTTGAAAGAACCAATGAGGTGCTTACTCCAAGGTGTAGTCCAGGCAACCCCAGTCAGCCAATGACCACAAACAATTCACTCTCACTGAAATGCTATACTGGCTTTGGCTAAGCTATGATGGCCTGGAACATGTGCTCAGACACACAGCCTCTACTAACAAACAACTAGGCCCAAAACACAAGCCTGAATATGGACAATGCTACACTACCAACACTACTTAGGTAGAAAAAACTGCAGAAATGTTTAAACAGATAAAGGATCAAGGAGACTCTAGAGAATGCTTTTAAATGCAAACAAGTTATATGATACACTCCTAGCAGGAAATCAGAACAAACAAACCCAACCAGATGCTTAACAATTGTAGAAAATTCTAGTTAATACCTCACACACAGTGAGTAAAATAAAAGTGCTATAAATAACTCAGAAATAAGCAAAAAACAGGATACTTAATGTTATATATCACAGATTAGTTAGCTCAGAGCCCTTCCTCTGACTTCCTCTGATTAGCTCAGTGTGAAATGGCAGAAACACTCACAAGTTAACTTCTTAAGTAACAAAGTTGAAACCTGAAACAACTTTAAAAAAAGCTTGAAAGAACCAATGAGGTGCTTACTCCAAGGCATAGTCCAGGCAACCCCAGTCAGCCAATGACCACAAACAATTCACTCTCACTGAAATGCTATACTGGCTTTGGCTAAGCTATGATGGCCTGGAACATGTGCTCAGACACACAGCCTCTACTAACAAACAACTAGGCCCAAAACACAAGCCTGAATATGGACAATGCTACACTACCAACACTACTTAGGTAGAAAAAACTGCAGAAATGTTTAAACAGATAAAGGATCAAGGAGACTCTAGAGAATGCTTTTAAATGCAAACAAGTTATATGATACACTCCTAGCAGGAAATCAGAACAAACAAACCCAACCAGATGCTTAACAATTGTAGAAAATTCTAGTTAATACCTCACACACAGTGAGTAAAATAAAAGTGCTATAAATAACTCAGAAATAAGCAAAAACAGGATACTTAATGTTATATATCACAGATTAGTTAGCTCAGAGCCCTTCCTCTGACTTCCTCTGATTAGCTCAGTGTGAAATGGCAGAAACACTCACAAGTTAACTTCTTAAGTAACAAAGTTGAAACCTGAAACAACTTTAAAAAAAGCTTGAAAGAACCAATGAGGTGCTTACTCCAAGGCATAGTCCAGGCAACCCCAGTCAGCCAATGACCACAAACAATTCACTCTCACTGAAATGCTATACTGGCTTTGGCTAAGCTATGATGGCCTGGAACATGTGCTCAGACACACAGCCTCTACTAACAAACAACTAGGCCCAAAACACAAGCCTGAATATGGACAATGCTACACTACCAACACTACTTAGGTAGAAAAAACTGCAGAAATGTTTAAACAGATAAAGGATCAAGGAGACTCTAGAGAATGCTTTTAAATGCAAACAAGTTATATGATACACTCCTAGCAGGAAATCAGAACAAACAAACCCAACCAGATGCTTAACAATTGTAGAAAATTCTAGTTAATACCTCACACACAGTGAGTAAAATAAAAGTGCTATAAATAACTCCGAAATAAGCAAAAACAGGATACTTAATGTTATATATCACAGATTAGTTAGCTCAGAGCCCTTCCTCTGACTTCCTCCAATTAGCTCAGTGTGAAATGGCAGAAACACTCACAAGTTAACTTCTTAAGTAACAAAGTTGAAACCTGAAACAACTTTAAAAAAAGCTTGAAAGAACCAATGAGGTGCTTACTCCAAGGTGTAGTCCAGGCAACCCCAGTCAGCCAATGACCACAAACAATTCACTCTCACTGAAATGCTATACTGGCTTTGGCTAAGCTATGATGGCCTGGAACATGTGCTCAGACACACAGCCTCTACTAACAAACAACTAGGCCCAAAACACAAGCCTGAATATGGACAATGCTACACTACCAACACTACTTAGGTAGAAAAAACTGCAGAAATGTTTAAACAGATAAAGGATCAAGGAGACTCTAGAGAATGCTTTTAAATGCAAACAAGTTATATGATACACTCCTAGCAGGAAATCAGAACAAACAAACCCAACCAGATGCTTAACAATTGTAGAAAATTCTAGTTAATACCTCACACACAGTGAGTAAAATAAAAGTGCTATAAATAACTCAGAAATAAGCAAAAAACAGGATACTTAATGTTATATATCACAGATTAGTTAGCTCAGAGCCCTTCCTCTGACTTCCTCCGATTAGCTCAGTGTGAAATGGCAGAAACACTCACAAGTTAACTTCTTAAGTAACAAAGTTGAAACCTGAAACAACTTTAAAAAGCTTGAAAGAACCAATGAGGTGCTTACTCCAAGGCATAGTCCAGGCAACCCCAGTCAGCCAATGACCACAAACAATTCACTCTCACTGAAATGCTATACTGGCTTTGGCTAAGCTATGATGGCCTGGAACATGTGCTCAGACACACAGCCTCTACTAACAAACAACTAGGCCCAAAACACAAGCCTGAATATGGACAATGCTACACTACCAACACTACTTAGGTAGAAAAAGCTGCAGAAATGTTTAAACAGATAAAGGATCAAGAAGACTCTAGAGAATGCTTTTAAATGCAAACAAGTTATATGATACACTCCTAGCAGGAAATCAGAACAAACAAACCCAACCAGATGCTTAACAATTGTAGAAAATTCTAGTTAATACCTCACACACAGTGAGTAAAATAAAAGTGCTATAAATAACTCAGAAATAAGCAAAAACAGGATACTTAATGTTATATATCACAGATTAGTTAGCTCAGAGCCCTTCCTCTGACTTCCTCCGATTAGCTCAGTGTGAAATGGCAGAAACACTCACAAGTTAACTTCTTAAGTAACAAAGTTGAAACCTGAAACAACTTTAAAAAAGCTTGAAAGAACCAATGAGGTGCTTACTCCAAGGCATAGTCCAGGCAACCCCAGTCAGCCAATGACCACAAACAATTCACTCTCACTGAAATGCTATACTGGCTTTGGCTAAGCTATGATGGCCTGGAACATGTGCTCAGACACACAGCCTCTACTAACAAACAACTAGGCCCAAAACACAAGCCTGAATATGGACAATGCTACACTACCAACACTACTTAGGTAGAAAAAAACTGCAGAAATGTTTAAACAGATAAAGGATCAAGGAGACTCTAGAGAATGCTTTTAAATGCAAACAAGTTATATGATACACTCCTAGCAGGAAATCAGAACAAACAAACCCAACCAGATGCTTAACAATTGTAGAAAATTCTAGTTAATACCTCACACACAGTGAGTAAAATAAAAGTGCTATAAATAACTCAGAAATAAGCAAAAACAGGATACTTAATGTTATATATCACAGATTAGTTAGCTCAGAGCCCTTCCTCTGACTTCCTCTGATTAGCTCAGTGTGAAATGGCAGAAACACTCACAAGTTAACTTCTTAAGTAACAAAGTTGAAACCTGAAACAACTTTAAAAAAGCTTGAAAGAACCAATGAGGTGCTTACTCCAAGGCATAGTCCAGGCAACCCCAGTCAGCCAATGACCACAAACAATTCACTCTCACTGAAATGCTATACTGGCTTTGGCTAAGCTATGATGGCCTGGAACATGTGCTCAGACACACAGCCTCTACTAACAAACAACTAGGCCCAAAACACAAGCCTGAATATGGACAATGCTACACTACCAACACTACTTAGGTAGAAAAAAACTGCAGAAATGTTTAAACAGATAAAGGATCAAGGAGACTCTAGAGAATGCTTTTAAATGCAAACAAGTTATATGATACACTCCTAGCAGGAAATCAGAACAAACAAACCCAACCAGATGCTTAACAATTGTAGAAAATTCTAGTTAATACCTCACACACAGTGAGTAAAATAAAAGTGCTATAAATAACTCAGAAATAAGCAAAAACAGGATACTTAATGTTATATATCACAGATTAGTTAGCTCAGAGCCCTTCCTCCGACTTCATCTGATTAGCTCAGTGTGAAATGGCACAAACACTCACAAAATAACTTCTTAAGTAACAAAGTTGAAACCTGAAAAAACTTTAAAAAACTGTGAAAGAACCAATGAGGTGCTTACTCCAAGGCATAGCCAGGTAACCCTAGTCAGTCAATGACCCCAAACAATTCACTCTCACTGAAATGCTAAACTGGCTTTGGCTAAGCTATGATGGCCTGGAACATGTGCTCAGACACACAGCTTCTACTAACAAACAACAAAGCCCAAAACACAAGCCAGAGTATGGACAATGCTACACTACCAACACTACTTAGGTAGAAAGAAACTGCAGACATGTTTAAATAGATAAAGGATCAAGGAGACTCTAGAGAATGCTTTTAAATGCAAACAAGTTATATGATACACTCCTAGCAGGAAATCAGAACAAACAAACCCAACCAGATGCTTAACAATTGTAGAAAATTCTAGTTAATACCTCACACACAGTGAGTAAAATAAAAGTGCTATAAATAACTCAGAAATAAGCAAAAAACAGGATACTTAATGTTATATATCACAGATTAGTTAGCTCAGAGCCCTTCCTCTGACTTCCTCCAATTAGCTCAGTGTGAAATGGCAGAAACACTCACAAGTTAACTTCTTAAGTAACAAAGTTGAAACCTGAAACAACTTTAAAAAAGCTTGAAAGAACCAATGAGGTGCTTACTCCAAGGCATAGTCCAGGCAACCCCAGTCAGCCAATGACCACAAACAATTCACTCTCACTGAAATGCTATACTGGCTTTGGCTAAGCTATGATGGCCTGGAACATGTGCTCAGACACACAGCCTCTACTAACAAACAACTAGGCCCAAAACACAAGCCTGAATATGGACAATGCTACACTACCAACACTACTTAGGTAGAAAAAACTGCAGAAATGTTTAAACAGATAAAGGATCAAGGAGACTCTAGAGAATGCTTTTAAATGCAAACAAGTTATATGATACACTCCTAGCAGGAAATCAGAACAAACAAACCCAACCAGATGCTTAACAATTGTAGAAAATTCTAGTTAATACCTCACACACAGTGAGTAAAATAAAAGTGCTATAAATAACTCAGAAATAAGCAAAAACAGGATACTTAATGTTATATATCACAGATTAGTTAGCTCAGAGCCCTTCCTCTGACTTCCTCCAATTAGCTCAGTGTGAAATGGCAGAAACACTCACAAGTTAACTTCTTAAGTAACAAAGTTGAAACCTGAAACAACTTTAAAAAAGCTTGAAAGAACCAATGAGGTGCTTACTCCAAGGCATAGTCCAGGCAACCCCAGTCAGCCAATGACCACAAACAATTCACTCTCACTGAAATGCTATACTGGCTTTGGCTAAGCTATGATGGCCTGGAACATGTGCTCAGACACACAGCCTCTACTAACAAACAACTAAGCCCAAAACACAAGCCTGAATATGGACAATGCTACACTACCAACACTACTTAGGTAGAAAAAACTGCAGAAATGTTTAAGCAAATAAAGGACCAAGGAGACTCTAGAGAATGCTTTTAAATGCAAACAAGTTATATGATACACTCCTAGCAGGAAATCAGAACAAACAAACCCAACCAGATGCTTAACAATTGTAGAAAATTCTAGTTAATACCTCACACACAGTGAGTAAAATAAAAGTGCTTTAAATAACTCAGAAATAAGCAAAAACAGAATACTTAATGTTATATATCACAGATTAGTTAGCTCAGAGCTCTTCCTCCGACTTCCTCTGATTAGTTCAGTGTGAAATGGCAGAAGCACTCACAAGTTAACTTCTTAAGTTACAAAGTTGAAACCTGAAACAACTTTAAAAAGAGCTTGTAAGAACCAATGAGGTGCTTACTCCAAGGCATAGTCCAGGCAACCCCAGTCAGCCAATGACCACAAACAATTCACTCTCACTGAAATGCTATACTGGCTTTGGCTAAGATATGATGGCCTGGAACATGTGCTCAGACACACAGCATCTACTAACAAACAACTAGTCCTAAAACACAAACCTGAATATGCACAATGCTACACTACCAACACTACTTAGGTAGAAAAAACTGCAGAAATGTTTAAACAGATAAAGGATCAAGGAGACTCTAGAGAATGCTTTTAAATGCAAACAAGTTATATGATACACTCCTAGCAGGAAATCAGAACAAACAAACCCAACCAGATGCTTAACAATTGTAGAAAATTCTAGTTAATACCTCACACACAGTGAGTAAAATAAAAGTGCTATAAATAACTCAGAAATAAGCAAAAAACAGGATACTTAATGTTATATATCACAGATTAGTTAGCTCAGAGCCCTTCCTCCGACTTCCTCTGATTAGCTCAGTGTGAAATGGCAGAAACACTCACAAGTTAACTTCTTAAGTAACAAAGTTGAAACCTGAAACAACTTTAAAAAAGCTTGAAAGAACCAATGAGGTGCTTACTCCAAGGCATAGTCCAGGCAACCCCAGTCAGCCAATGACCACAAACAATTCACTCTCACTGAAATGCTATACTGGCTTTGGCTAAGCTATGATGGCCTGGAACATGTGCTCAGACACACAGCCTCTACTAACAAACAACTAGGCCCAAAACACAAGCCTGAATATGGACAATGCTACACTACCAACACTACTTAGGTAGAAAAAACTGCAGAAATGTTTAAACAGATAAAGGATCAAGGAGACTCTAGAGAATGCTTTTAAATGCAAACAAGTTATATGATACACTCCTAGCAGGAAATCAGAACAAACAAACCCAACCAGATGCTTAACAATTGTAGAAAATTCTAGTTAATACCTCACACACAGTGAGTAAAATAAAAGTGCTATAAATAACTCAGAAATAAGCAAAAACAGGATACTTAATGTTATATATCACAGATTAGTTAGCTCAGAGCCCTTCCTCCAACTTCCTCCAATTAGCTCAGTGTGAAATGGCAGAAACACTCACAAGTTAACTTCTTAAGTAACAAAGTTGAAACCTGAAACAACTTTAAAAAAGCTTGAAAGAACCAAAGAGGTGCTTACTCAAAGGCATAGTCCAGGCAACCCCAGTCAGCCAATGACCACAAACAATTCACTCTCACTGAAATGCTATACTGGCTTTGGCTAAGCTATGATGGCCTGGAACATGTGCTCAGACACACAGCCTCTACTAACAAACAACTAGGCCCAAAACACAAGCCTGAATATGGACAATGCTACACTACCAACACTACTTAGGTAGAAAAAACTGCAGAAATGTTTAAACAGATAAAGGATCAAGGAGACTCAAGAGAATTCTTTTAAATGCAAACAAGTTATATGATACACTCCTAGCAGGAAATCAGAACAAACAAACCCAACCAGATGCTTAACAATTGTAGAAAATTCTAGTTAATACCTCACACACAGTGAGTAAAATAAAAGTGCTATAAATAATTCAGAAATAAGCAAAAACAGGATACTTAATGTTATATATCACAGATTAGTTAGCTCAGAGCCCTTCCTCTGACTTCCTCTGATTAGCTCAGTGTGAAATGGCAGAAACACTCACAAGTTAACTTCTTAAGTAACAAAGTTGAAACCTGAAACAACTTTAAAAAAGCTTGAAAGAACCAATGAGGTGCTTACTCCAAGGCATAGTCCAGGCAACCCCAGTCAGCCAATGACCACAAACAATTCACTCTCACTGAAATGCTATACTGGCTTTGGCTAAGCTATGATGGCCTGGAACATGTGCTCAGACACACAGCCTCTACTAACAAACAACTAGGCCCAAAACACAAGCCTGAATATGGACAATGCTACACTATCAACACTACTTAGGTAGAAAAAACTGCAGAAATGTTTAAACAGATAAAGGATCAAGGAGACTCTAGAGAATGCTTTTAAATGCAAACAAGTTATATGATACACTCCTAGCAGGAAATCAGAACAAACAAACCCAACCAGATGCTTAACAATTGTAGAAAATTCTAGTTAATACCTCACACACAGTGAGTAAAATAAAAGTGCTATAAATAACTCAGAAATAAGCAAAAACAGGATACTTAATGTTATATATCACAGATTAGTTAGCTCAGAGCCCTTCCTCTGACTTCCTCTGATTAGCTCAGTGTGAAATGGCAGAAACACTCACAAGTTAACTTCTTAAGTAACAAAGTTGAAACCTGAAACAACTTTTAAAAAAGCTTGAAAGAACCAATGAGGTGCTTACTCCAAGGCATAGTCCAGGCAACCCCAGTCAGCCAATGACCACAAACAATTCACTCTCACTGAAATGCTATACTGGCTTTGGCTAAGCTATGATGGCCTGGAACATGTGCTCAGACACACAGCCTCTACTAACAAACAACTAGGCCCAAAACACAAGCCTGAATATGGACAATGCTACACTACCAACACTACTTAGGTAGAAAAAACTGCAGAAATGTTTAAACAGATAAAGGATCAAGGAGACTCTAGAGAATGCTTTTAAATGCAAACAAGTTATATGATACACTCCTAGCAGGAAATCAGAACAAACAAACCCAACCAGATGCTTAACAATTGTAGAAAATTCTAGTTAATACCTCACACACAGTGAGTAAAATAAAAGTGCTATAAATAACTCAGAAATAAGCAAAAACAGGATACTTAATGTTATATATCACAGATTAGTTAGCTCAGAGCCCTTCCTCCAACTTCCTCCGATTAGCTCAGTGTGAAATGGCAGAAACACTCACAAGTTAACTTCTTAAGTAACAAAGTTGAAACCTGAAACAACTTTAAAAAAGCTTGAAAGAACCAATGAGGTGCTTACTCCAAGGCATAGTCCAGGCAACCCCAGTCAGCCAATGACCACAAACAATTCACTCTCACTGAAATGCTATACTGGCTTTGGCTAAGCTATGATGGCCTGGAACATGTGCTCAGACACACAGCCTCTACTAACAAACAACTAGGCCAAAACACAAGCCTGAATATGGACAATGCTACACTACCAACACTACTTAGGTAGAAAAAACTGCAGAAATGTTTAAACAGATAAAGGATCAAGGAGACTCTAGAGAATGCTTTTAAATGCAAACAAGTTATATGATACACTCCTAGCAGGAAATCAGAACAAACAAACCCAACCAGATGCTTAACAATTGTAGAAAATTCTAGTTAATACCTCACACACAGTGAGTAAAATAAAAGTGCTATAAATAACTCAGAAATAAGCAAAAAACAGGATACTTAATGTTATATATCACAGATTAGTTAGCTCAGAGCCCTTCCTCCAACTTCCTCTGATTAGCTCAGTGTGAAATGGCAGAAACACTCACAAGTTAACTTCTTAAGTACAAAGTTTAAACATGAAACAACTTTAAAAAAGCTTGAAAGAACCAATGAGGTGCTTACTCCAAGGTGTAGTCCAGGCAACCCCAGTCAGCCAATGACCACAAACAATTCACTCTCACTGAAATGCTATACTGGCTTTGGCTAAGCTATGATGGCCTGGAACATGTGCTCAGACACACAGCCTCTACTAACAAACAACTAGGCCCAAAACACAAGCCTGAATATGGACAATGCTACACTACCAACACTACTTAGGTAGAAAAAACTGCAGAAATGTTTAAACAGATAAAGGATCAAGGAGACTCTAGAGAATGCTTTTAAATGCAAACAAGTTATATGATACACTCTTAGCAGGAAATCAGAACAAACAACCCAACCAGATGCTTAACAATTGTAGAAAATTCTAGTTAATACCTCACACACAGTGAGTAAAATAAAAGTGCTATAAATAACTCAGAAATAAGCAAAAACAGGATACTTAATGTTATATATCACAGATTAGTTAGCTCAGAGTCCTTCCTCCAACTTCCTCAGATTAGCTCAGTGTGAAATGGCAGAAACACTCACAAGTTAACTTCTTAAGTAACAAAGTTGAAACCTGAAACAACTTTAAAAATAGCTTGGAAGCACCAATGAGGTGCTTACTCCAAGGCTTAGTCCAGGCAACCTTAGTCAGCCAATGACCACAAACAATTCACTCTCACTGAAAAGCTATACTGGCTTTGGCTAAGCTATGATGGCCTGGAACATGTGCTCAGACACACAGCCTCTACTAACAAACAACTAGGCCCAAAACACAAGCCTGAATATGGACAATGCTACACTACCAACACTACTTAGGTAGAAAAAACTGCAGAAATGTTTAAACAGATAAAGGATCAAGGAGACTCTAGAGAATGCTTTTAAATGCAAACAAGTTATATGATACACTCCTAGCAGGAAATCAGAAAAAACAAACCACACCAGATGCTTAACAATTGTAAAAAATTCTAGTTAATACCTCACACACAGTGAGTAAAATAAAAGTGCTATAAATAACTCAGAAATAAGCAAAAACAGGATACTTAATGTTATATATCACAGATTAGTTAGCTCAGAGCCCTTCCTCCGACTTCCTCCAATTAGCTCAGTGTGAAATGGCAGAAACACTCACAAGTTAACTTCTTAAGTAACAAAGTTGAAACCTGAAACAACTTTAAAAAAAGCTTGAAAGAACCAATGAGGAGCCTACTCCAAGGTGTAGTCCAGGCAATCACAGTAAGCCAATGACCACAAACAATTCACTCTCACTGAAATGCTATACTGGCTTTGGCTAAGCTATGATGGCCTGGAACATGTGCTCAGACACACAGCCTCTACTAACAAACAACTAGGCCCAAAACACAAGCCAGAATATGGACAATGCTATACTACCAACACTACATAGGTAGAAAAAACTGCAGAAATATTTAAACAGATAAAGGATCAAGAAGACTCTAGAGAATGCTTTTAAATGCAAACAAGTTATATTATACACTACTAGCAGAATTCAGAACAAAGAAACCCAACCAGATGCTTAAGAACTGTATAAAATTCTAGTTAGTACCTCACACACATTGAGTAAAATAAAAGTTCTATAAATAAGGCAGAAATAACAAAAGACAGGATACTTAATGTTATATATCACAGATTAGTTAGCTAAGAGCCCTTCCTCTGACTTCTCTGATTATCTCAGTGTGAATTGGCAGAAACACTCACAAGTTAACTTCTTAAGAAACAAAGTTGAAACCCGAAACAACTTTAAAAAAAGCTTGAAAGAACCACTGAGGTGCTTACTACAAGGCATTGTCCAGGCAACCCCAGTCATCCAATGACCACAGACAATTCACTCTCACTGAAATGCTTTACTGGCTTTGGCTAAGCTATGATGGCCTGGAATCAATGTTTTTTTTATGCTTACCAATAGTATTTTGTTTACTACCTTTTTTATTTGTAGGTCCGTATGTATTTAGACATGATTATGTTTGTCTCTTTAAAATTATTTGAATTTTTTATTGTTTGGAATGTTAATTGAGAGATTTGACACTGTCTTTTATTGGTTTAGATGTATTTTAAATACTAAACTAATGGTCTTCCTGCATTTGAGTCTGAAGAAGCAGCTGTGTTGGCTGCAAAAGTGCTTCCTTGTTATTAAACTGTTATTATACTGACCCATGGTTGGCCCTCTTCAGTTCTTTTTGACAGTGACTTTGTTGTGCTTATAGAGGAACATTACTTGGTTGCATCTACTTTGTTTTTCCCATTTGTATCACAATAGCGGTTTAAGTCTGTGTCTGCAGACTCATCTCCTATCACTCTAAATCACATATGTTATGTCAGAGGCATGGGATTACTGATGGTATTATTCTGATATTGTCCATAATAGTCCATGATTGTCATTGGTTTCCTTAAATAATGTTTTCCATGAGCCTTTAACTGTTTCCACCTTGCTGGACACCTCTCATATTCAGACACATCAATTTACACAGCTTTACAATATGCACCCTACCCCAAATGAATGTTAGATGCTTGATAGATGTTCTCTGCATTTCTCATGTAAGGATGCTTATCTCACACAGACATCTTCCCCATTGTTACTTCACCTTGTGTGACAATCACATAAAATGCATTTTCACTGTACAGTCCCTACTGTACCATATAGATATGTGATTTTGTTAATGCTATAACCATCTTCCATTGACAAGCCCTCCTCTGCTGTACATTAGGTAGTTTCACCTGTCCTCTTTCCCTGTGCTCCTTCCTACAATTCATCTGAGTATCCCTATTCAGTACAAACACACTTCCTCTAAGTGTTCATTTTACATAGCAGTCCAAGTCCCATTACAGATCATTTACACAGCTTTAGCACAAAATACCAGGAATGAGATATTACAATACTCTGCACTCTAGGTGCACTGTCCTCTACTGTGCTTTTACCATATTCTTCACATTCACACCTCTGAACTGTCCAGATATTCCCAGGATGTCCAGATGTTTTCCTTATCAAATTTGTGGCTTTCTGCCATATTAGTGGGATGATTGCAGGACTGTTGTGAGTCAATCTTACCTACATTTCAGTTCATACATTTCAACTGTCCTGATTTGTTCAGAATGTCCAGTTTTTGTCTCATATTTTTGATCTTTTCCTCATAACATTTTGGTTTTCTGGCAAATCTTTGGTATGTCATTGTGGACTGAAGTCAGAAACCGATGAAAGACATTTGCATTTCAGGCTTCATGCTCTTCAGAAAGTCCATGCTACTGTACAACCTATTATACTATCAACTTTCTAAGTTTGGAAGAGCAATATTAAAAATCTGTCCCTATTTCTGGGCCTTTGTCACCCCATTATTTATGGCTTTGTCCAGATTACTTGCTCTAAAAGGTTATACTAGCAGCTGAAGAAATACCAAACTATTGAAAAACAAAAAGGCGTTCACGAGTCAGGCTGCCAACACTTGTTTTAATGCAGTTTTATTTCCACACAAAGAGCGTTTTCGCTTCTGTCCTTACAGAAGTTTCATCAGAATACATAAAAGAGCGCCAACTCTTCAAATTTAAAAACAGTGATAGTGACAAACAATGATAATAGCTTTATGGAAGGAGTTCTTCATATCACGAGGTTTATTCCCATTTTATTAAATGTGTTTTACATGTTTTTTATATTTTTCATGTTGCTTAAACAAATAGCTGGTTGTTTTAGTTATTAATTTAGTAAACAGACCCTCATAGGGTTAACAAATATTCTTTAATACTGATGAATGAGAGGAAGTGACATTGTTGCTCTAAGAGGTTGAGAGGTATGTTTGAGGTTTCATTCTAACATATTTCTATGTGACATCTTACAGGTTCATAGATGTTAACTAGGCTAACGACCACAAGAGCCTTTTTAAGCCTAGCCATGCATCCCAAATCTCTGACACATTCTGATACCCTTGAAAAGTGTAAGCAGGGCCCCGGGAGATATATCATTTACAGGTTGCCTGTGTCCATTAGAGACATAGGTGCCAAACCAGGGATGAATTTCCAGTTCTCCATCCAATTGTCCAAGTTGCACTTCAACTGTTTTAGGGAGGAACTCTGCTTCACATGGATAAGGAGCCTGTTCCATAGATGGGGTAGTCTCTGGGATACATACCTGTGTCTCCAGCAGGTCCTAGTTATATCACAGGCAAGGTTTAAGTCTTTAGAATGGTTAATTCTGGTGCTGTTTGTTTTGTGGATATGCAGGAAGTCCATCAGAGTGGGGTCTGATAATGCCCTGTATGACAGGCATTGATCTCCTCTCAAAAGCCTGTAGGAGACAGAATACAGGGATAGGGCCTTGAGGCGGTCTGCATAGGACATTTTACTTATGCCCTGTTTTCTTTTAGTGAGGCACCTCTGTGGACTTTCCAGTACTATGTCAGATAGGTCCCTATTTCTGGTTAATGGTTCTCACATTATGCTGGCCTTTGTGCACATGTGTTGCACTAACAGACTGACAGCTATCTGTGAAGCTAGGGTGATCATTGTGGCATTCTCTGCAAATCTATGGATCATAGGTGATCTGTTTTAAACAGAATTGATATCCTCATTCACTGATAGGGTTTCCTGGTCAGCAACACTGTTGCCAGCTATGAAACCTAGCTTAGATGTGCCACATGGAATTAATATGCATTGTGCACAGTTGCTCACCTCATACCACAGAGCAAACATGTAAACTCCGTGTAGGCTTCACACGGCGTCTACATAGAGTTTACTGAATCGCAGGAATACTTTGTTCTTATTTGGGCAATGTTTGCACAGTGAAGGGTTTATGTACTGAAGATAATGTCACGAATATTTATGACTTTGAAATAACTGATTTACAGAAAATAAATCTGAATTTAGAAAAGAAATTAGTCTAAACTGTGTTTTAAATAAATTTCATATCATTTGTATTAAATTTAATTGTAAGTTCCATTTAAAACATTTTTTATCCTCACCCAGACTTCCCCAACAGTATATACATGATTAACCAATAACATTGCAAATAATTATCTATTTAATATATAAATAATACCTATAATACATTTAATATTTGGTATAATATATACCAAAGGGCTCTCATTGACTCAGTTTGCAGATGACTGAAAACTAGGAGCAGACATTGAATCCGCAAATTACTTAGCTATCCTACAGGTAGGTTTGTCTTTAATAAATAGCTAGTGCAAAGCATGGACTGAAACTAAACGTCAAAGAATGCATTAATGTATCATTTGGGAAGTCATCAATCCCAGGAAAGTACCACATTGATAAAACTCCCCTAAGAGTTAACCCAGTTGTTCAGGATTTGGTACCTTATGTGCACACTGACCTAATATTTGACCAGAATGTGTCTGTTGTAAGAAAGCCCTTCTACATAGCACAGTTTATAAACAAAGGGATAATGACTAGATCTAGGAATGCCATTTCCCCCCTTCACTGAGCCCTCATTAGGTCAATCATGGAATATGATGCCTCCTTTGGCATGTATCTCTGCAGACACAGCTGGAAAGCCCACAAAGATACCTTACTAAAAGTGTACAAGGCCTAAACAACATGTCAAACAGGGACTGACTCAAAACCCTGTCATTATACTCAGAATCCTACAGACTACTAAGAGGTGATCTGTGTCTGGCATACAAGGCATCCTCCAACTCAATACTGATGGATGTACTGCACATCAGCAATTATATGGCATCAGAAATACTCAGTCTAGGGATCTAAATCTCTTCTGCAACATCAACAGGATGGCTTGAAGGGACAGGTATATCTCACGAGGGTACTGCTCAGACTCCCCATCCTTACCCCAGGACTGCCTCTGTACTACTAATGGACACATGTAGCTGTATTTCATGCATGGGTCTCCTCAAATTACCTATGGTACGATCCCATTTATATCCTTTAGGGGCAATGTATAATTATCGACAATGGGATGCTTAAAGCCAGACTATAACCAAATGGAATAAGTTATTTTGAGCACAAAGAGGGAAACTGGCTACTCTTAAAATGGATCACAAGGGCAGCTAGCTTGGTAGCTACCCATGCTCCCATGAACCTATAATACACTTTTTCATGCAAGAATTCAGAGTTCTCCTTATATTAAAATACCACACTTTAACCTGTATAATTTCGTGGTTATCAACCCAGAATAATCAAAGACAATCTCAATTTCATTCAAAGATATCAATACAGGATTAAATAAAAACAAATTTAATATTAGATTTAGCACTTTCATCTAGAAATGGTTACAAGGACTTCATTAGAACCTATCTAAATTCTCCAAGTAACAAATAACTTGGGAGCTTAATAAAATCCATCAAGGCCAAGTTGGTGAGACTAAAATAGCTAACCAAGCCAAAGACAATCACAAGACATCTTTTAGTTATATTTGTAATCTCAAAAGCACAATGCAGTAATGCACTAAGCTGATTGTGAATAATGATATTTTCACTGAGACTGAAGATATGGTAAACCTACTAGCTAATAAACTTCTCCCTAATTTTACCTCTTTGACCCCTCTGTCTGTTCCTTAAGATATATCTGAAACTGCCTCAACTCCAGCTATCACACAAGGCCATGTCCTAAAAGTATAATTAAAAGCTAAAAATACTGCATCAATGGATCATGGCAATATCCCTGGATACATCTCAAATAGCATGAAGCATGATTTAGCCAAACCACTAATAACACAGTTTAACCTCAGCCTACATACAGGTTTTGTACCAAGTGAATGGAGAACAGCTACAGTCATTCCCCTGCATAACTGAGGACTTTCCACAGACCTAGGCAATTACAGACCCATAATTCTGAACAGCCTCATATGAAAAGCCATGGAAAGACTTATCAAGAAATTAATCCATCAGGACATAGAGAACCTCTAAACACTGGACCTCTCTCAGTTTGGACTTGTCAAGGGCAGGTCATGCTTATTGAACCTGATAGATATTTTTGAAAGATCAGTAAAGCAATGGATGAAGGCAAAACAGTACACACTACATACCTTGACTTGGCTAAAGCTCTTGACTCAATTCCCTGCTCAGGTCTAGTAGTAAAGCTTAATAAATTGGGAATACACTCTTTTGTCACCCATTAGATGACCAGCTAGTTCACAGATAGGATGTAAATAATAAAAACAGGGAAAATTGTCTCCACAAAGAGTTCTAACAATCACTGCTGGAGGTATGCAAAAACAAATACCACACAGAAGTATGTAAAATATCACTGATAGTGGTGACAGGCAGGGAAAGGATGATGCAGTGTTTCATGCAATGTCATTATTTGAATGGGAAACAAGTATAAACAAATGTATGACATCTAGACTCAGGGATGTCACTGTTCTTTTATATTCAGCACTCATCAGACCTATCACTCAGTACATTGACCCTTTGGTATGTACCTGACCAGGCACATCCAGCAGTTGGAACATGCACTGGGGTTCTTCACCAAAAGAGTACAGGGTATAATTAACATGTCCTATGCAGACTACCTCAAACCCCTATCCTTGAATTCTGACTCCTAAGGCTGTTGAGGGGAGATCTTTCCCTGTCAAACAAGGCATCTTTGGACCCCAGTCTGATTGACCTCCAGCATATCCACAAAACAAACAGCACCAGAATTATCCATTCTAAAAACATAAACCATGCCTGTGATTTAAATAGGACCTGCTGTAGAGACAGGTAGGCATCCTAGATACTACCCCTTCTCTGGAACATGCTCCCTGTCCATGTGAAACAGCTCCTCAATAACACAGTTCATGTATAATTTGAACAACTGGATGAGGAACCTGATAGTTACCTCTGGTTTCATACCTATACCTCTAATGGACACAGGCAACCTATAAATGTTTTGTGTCCCATCTCCCTGCTTATAAATGTTTCATCTCCCAAGCCCCTGGGTTACACTACCATGGAGAGAAGAACTTTTTGGGATGCATGGCTAGGCTTAAGAAGGCAGCAGTAGTCATTAGCCCATTGCAGGCCTATGAATCTATGAACCTATAGTACAGTAGGCATCACATGCAGATAACACCAGAATTACATGCACATGTGTGGCAACAGGCTAATGAAAGCCATCTTGTATGCAGATGAAAGATGCATTTCAGAATTATATAACACTTGCACTGGATGTCACAGCAGTAAGATTATTTGTACACCACAATGGCCAATGAACAGGTATATCATTCATGCTAAGATGGTGGAAGTAGCATCTAAATAAACTGGTCAACATTTGTTAGGACAACCAGGTCTGTCTTGCTATGCTCCACCACCACATGCATCACAAAACAATGTCTGATATCACATTCATGACTGTGACACTGCTGACTACCACTATAAGGACAGAAGCATCATATAAAAGCTAGCACACTTGTGCCTTCCTCACACTGGAATTAAGGGAAATGTGAGGAATGCATACCAGGATACAAAAAGATTTTTCCAGATGGCAATGTCTTCATTGTGCACCCCAGGTAGATGACCTGTCCACAGCTATGTCTTGTTCATGTCTTGGAGGATTATATTGGAGACATTGCAAGACACCTCCAACATGGCTTTATTGTATCCACCCCCTGTGTTTACATGACACACTAGCTGCTGTCCCACCTGTTTCTGGAAAGTCTTGTCCATTTAAGCCTTGTCCAGGAGTCTCCTGTATTGGGTAACACCTCAGTTTCGTTTTGGTTAATTTTTGCATCTATTGTTGCAACGTTGGTGCCACAACAGCTAAGGTACACTTGTGGGTACATACATGGATCAGTATGTAAATTGTCTTTGTCAGCCAACACCTGGTAATTTATTGCCGCTACAGCCCTTGCGGTAGGAATAGCATTATGTAATGCTATAATGTAACTGCTCTGATGCTGTGCCATAGAGTGGCACCTAAGAACATTTGAGTCCTGTGAACTATCCTTTGCTCTTGTGACAACAATACAATGAGTGCCCATCATATTGCAGGCCTAAGCTCTGCTCTGTATGTGACTGTACAACATTGTAAATACACTCACACAACAGAATTGGCCCTCAACCTACCTACTCCCAGTTATCTACAAAGATCTACCTAAAACATGCATTTGAGCTGTCCTGCTTGTTACCTGTGCTATGACTGGGTGATCCTAGGCAGGAATACACTCTGTCCTGCTTGAACCTTGCACCATAGTTGGATGCACCCAAGCAGGACTGGATACTGTTCTGCCTATTCTGTGTGCCCTGTTTCCTGTGCTCTTTCTTCTTTAATGATCCCGCACACATTCTGCCATATTCATGGCAGAACTATTGCAGTGTTAACACAGTTTTGATTCTAAATGCTTTTGTTTTAAGCTGAATGAGTATTTGTTTTCTCTATATAAGTTTGCTTTCACAAGAATAATTAGATTTTGTTTTGGTATCTGTAACCTCACATCTGGTTAAACCATTTAGTTATCAAGATTATTGTCAGGTGCTTAAAATGAATACTCCGATCCCAAAACCCTTTTGGGTGATTAAATCTGCTCCAGCTTATTAGTTTACATGGAGAGAAACACAGGACTTTAATAGTATCCTAGTTCTTACTAACAATTTCTAGGAGCAGTCTCTACCTTTTAAGTAGACTAACCCATTCCTGATCAATGCAGTTTCGTAAATACAATAGTAAACCTACTACAAGATTTAGTTCAAAGTTTCTAACTGTTACAGTCACTCTCATAACCAATAACTTATATGTGAATCATTCTGACAGGTGTGCAATTAAGTCTATCCTGACTCATTAATTTATAAGAAAAACATTCAATGGCAGCTCTTTTTTATCAGCTGATGACAGTTTACTTTACACAGTCTGGACATCTTTTTAATTCATATTCTTGATGCTGACATGTAGTAAAGTGATATGTCCTTTCCGCCATCAGCAAGATTAGGAAGTTCTGGATGACTTTATTTAAAACATGGCATTTTTTATCCTTGTGAACACAGAGAAAGCAGACATCATCCCTGAGTAAGTACTTTATGTGGTTCAAGTGTTTTGTCTAGTCTTGTATCTTGTACTTAGAACTTTAACTTAGAACTGAACCGGACTACTTCAGCGGCATCCTACAGATGATCAACCAGTTTTTGGTGGAAACAGAAAGTTTACTGGCAGGGTTAATAGTGGTTGATAATGGCTATGATTCCTGAAGTAGTTCTGTTGATTTATTTGATTATTCAAAAATGGACGAGAATATTATAGTGGATGATTAAGACAGTGTTGACAGCCTTCTTGTTTTGAAATTGGTCAGCAGGATAGTTGTTGACAGTGGTGCAAAAACTCTGTAATGCTTGGCTTTGAATATCTGATTTTTTATTGCGTTTTATGAGATCTCAGAGTTGGCATATATAATTATGAGAGTGCAAGGGGTTGGGCTTAACCTTTTGCAAAAACATTGCCTTTTAATTACATATTCCATGATCATGCCTCAGAGCATGTGCTATTTGTAGCTGAGCTTCTTTTTTTTTGTTGTTTCCTTCTTTTTGGTTAATATTAAAGTTAAAATGCAAGCCACGATGGTGCAGTGGTAGCGTTGTTGCCTCACAGCAAGAGGTTCTCCCGTTCGATTCTCGGCTGGAGCGCCTTCTGTGTGGAGTCTGCATGTCCTCCCCGTGGTCGAGAGGTGTTTGAAAGGCATGCATGAATGGGTGTGCCTTCGTTGAAGGTTGGGTGTTGAGCTGGCAGCTCGGCACCGTAAAAATCTACTGCCAATCATTGGTGGACCTGGAGTTCCACTGTGGTGACTCCTAACTGGGAAAAGCCGAAAGAAGATCATTAAAGTTAAAATGCAAATGACGCTATAATTCATTAGGAATGTACACTTCTGTCTTTTCTATACACATTATATTTGTCATATTTATATCAATACTCATCAAAGAGATTTCTTTAATTACTGTTCTTGAACCCTCAACACTTAAATTACTAGCTCTTCTGGGACTTCATTAATGAAAGGCTTGAACATGCACATGCTATTTACCTTCGCTGATTAACTCCCCCTTTTTCTGCAATCTTTTTCTTCTAGCTTATCCAAACTGTAACCATGTGAACTACAGCCACATTTGAACACTTTAGACTAATGGCGACAACCCTGCTGATCATAACCGTAACTAACAGTAATACTTTGCAATGTCCTACTTGCAACACTCTCAAACTACATTTAAGTCTGAACAAAATTTCCAAAGCAGCACTAGAATTCAACCAATTCACGACAATACATTTTCAAATAAAGGCAATCTGAGGGTGGGCATAAAAATGGCTTTTGTACAACAATAAAGAATTCCTCTCCCTTTTGTTAGTTAGCTAGTTAGTTTACATTTGAGGTTTTGCAGTATCATGAACCACAATATGCCTCTGCCTCTCCTCATGAATGCAGACTTTTCTTTATGCTTCCCCACTAAAATAATACTCCAATTCAGTTCTATCCATGGATTTTCCAGCAGTGTCCAAGCCTTAACACACCCACAAAAAAAACTATAAAGTGAATCTGCTATTACTATTGCTTAACCTGTATTATTATGTGCTAAGTGATCTCACGTATCACCCAAAGATTCCTAGTGATTGCCCTCATCCCTTGAGAAACTATTGTCTGCATTTAATTCTCCAAAATATTTAAACTTTAAACTGCTTCTAGAATTGAGACACATTCTAGGCTCAATATGGGAGAATGTTGCACTCAATCAAAGGTCATACTGTAAATCCATCTCCTTCAAAATCAGATTAAATTCTGTAACTCCAGCAAACCCTGTAACAGTTAAAAAATTTCAACTAAATCTTGTAGCAGGTTTACTATTATATTTGTGAAACTGCATTGGTCAGGAATGGGTTAGTCAAAAGGCAGTTTTCCAGGAGGTAGACTGCCAAACCAGATAACATCAAATACACTACAGCAAATGGGTAGACTACTTAGATTATCTGAGTTCAGACTTGTGAGTGAAGAACGCATTTCAGTGAGGAACAGGGAATTAACTAATTTCCTCACTGTTGTGTGAGCTCGGAGTTTGTGTATATAAGTTGCAGGGGTTATAGAGGCGAAGCCCCCCCACATTGGGGTAGCAGGGGGGCTTGCCCCCTAGCAAAATAGTGAAGCAAATGTACCATTCACTGTAGAGTGTAATGGTATGGTAGGTGCATAGCATGGATGACTGATGTCACCTCTTGCTGTGTCGAATACATCAAACTATGGGTGTCAATGCATTCAGTTTCGAAATGGCCACCTTTTTGATGGTACATATTCGGCATTTCAGAACGACGTTGTGACTGGTCGACCAATGCAGTTTCACAATTACAATAGTAAACTTTGTAGCACATTCTTGATTCTTTAAATATGTGTATATATATTTGTTTTTAACATATCCTTGTATCAGTGACTATGTTTTGTTAATTTCTTATGTGAACCTATTCATCTCAGTTGTTCCTACAAATGGTCTATTGAGATTGGAGCACTACTCTTTTGAACAAATATAAATAAATAAAATAAAATAAACTACTCAAAGGCAACCTACCTTTTATAAAGTGATAAACTGTCAAACTTTCAAGCCCTTACAAACCCAGAAAACACAGCAGCCTGTGCAATGACTACATAGAGGTTACTGTGCCTACCAGAAGTAAGCCCAAAACTAACTCAAAAAACAAACCAACCTGGAGGAATCCAAAATTAAACAAACTGTACAAGAAAAGAAAAAAATCCATAACTAAAATTAGGAAGTGTAACACCCCAAAAGAAAAACAATTCTCGTATAACTGACTAGATAGTTAAGAGGACTAATTAAGTCCAACAGAGCTAATTTTGATGTAAAAATAGAATCCCAGGCCAAGTATGACCATAAGACCTTCTTTAGCTATGTCAGAATCTTCAAAGGAAGCAAACAACGGTGTGCTGATATGTTGGTAAATGGAGCCATGTTCACAGAGTTGGGAGATATAGCAATTCTTATGGCTGACAAATTCATCTCCAACTTTACTCCTGGTTGCCCCCCAGGAAATAACATCTAACGTAAACCCTCAACTAGCAGTAGGAAGCAGGTGTGACATATGCTCTCTAAGGCCAAGAATACAGCTTTGATGAGCACTGATAGTATACAGGATGGCTCCTAAATAGTTTAAAATATGACCTTTCAGAGTCATTGGAGTCACTATTCAACCATAGCCAGCACAGGCTTTGTGCCACACAAATGGAAAACTGTAACAATCATCCGTCTGCACAAGGGTGAATCATCAATGGGTCCTGGAGACTGTAGACCCATTAGTCTCACTAGTCTCATATGCAAAGCCATGGGAAGAAATACAATGAAAATGATGAGAAATTACATACGTGGCCTTTACACAATGGACACATCCCACTTTCATTTTGTCAAAAGCAGGGCACTCCTACTGAACCAGGAAGACATCATTGAGAAGGACACCAAGGTAATGGATTAGGACAAAATGGTGTATACTGAATACCTTTTCCTGTCTATGACAGATGATAACAATACCCCACTCAGATATTGTAAACAAACTCATGGAGTTAGGCATAAACCCCTATGTAACTCATAGGATAAGCCAGCCATTTTACACACCGAAACCGGGAAATTAGTACTGGAGAGTCAACCTTCACAGTGAGGCCTTTCAACAATTGAGTACTCCAGGGCTCTGTGGTGGATCCATTCCTCTTTGACATCTATTTTTGGAAGACAAGGCCAACATCAAGGGCCACTAGCTTACCAAGTAACTCCCAAAGACAGTAACATCTTGTAGGAAGGTTTAACACAGATGAGTGACTGGTCCCAAAGCCACAGCTTAAAACTCAGTGTCACAAAATGAAAAATAGTACCTTTAAGGAAAGTCAGCCACATAAGGGAAACTACCTCACTATTAAAACACCCCTAAATGTAGACACAGTAGTCAAGGATTTGGGAACTCATGTAGATAGTAGCCTGGCCTTTATAGGTTCATAGTCATGTATTAAGCTAATGATCACAGGAGACTTTTGAAGCCTAGCCATGTATCCCAAATCTCTCACAAGTTCTGGTGTTCCCTGATAAGTGTAAGCAGGGGCTTGAAAGATGAAACATTCACAAGCAGGGATGTGGAAGATGAACCATTTACAGGCTATGTCCATTAGAGACATAGGTGCCAAACCAGGGATGGATTTCCTTTTCCCCATCCAATTTGTCCAAATTACACTTGAATTGGTTTCAGGAGTAACTCTGCTTCACAAGAATGGGAAGCCTGTTCCAGAGAAGGGGTAGTTTCTGGAATACATACTTGTCTCATTTGTAGCTTCTATTTTTACCACAAGAAGGTTTTAAGTCTTTAGAACAAATAATTCTGGTGCTGTTTGTTTTGTGGATATGCAGGAGGTCCATCAGGTTGGAGTCCATCAATGGCTTGGTTGCAAGGCATAGCTCTCCCCTCAACAGCCTGAAGGAGGCAGAATACAGGGATAGGGCTTTGAGGCATTCTGCATAGGACATTTAACATATACTCTGTATTCTTTTAGTGAGGAACCTCTGTGGATGTTCAAATTGTTGTATGTGTCTGGTTATATACATATTATAGGGGAATTGTGCTCAAAGAATGTTAATGCTTTTAGCCAACTTATATGTAAGGTACTAGAAAATAATTTGTTGCCACTCAAATTGTAAGTAAGGGCATGGCTTCTATGCCCAGGGAAGATATTATGGCACAGTACGTAGCCCTCATCAGATTCATGATTGAGTATGATGCCCCCTTCAATATGTGCCTGACTAGGAACATACAACAACTGGAATGTCTTAAGCATATTGTGTCAAAGCTCTATTTCTATATTCTGTTTCTTACAAACTGCGGAGAGACAATTTATGCCTGGCAAACAAGGCATCATTGGATCCTGCTTTGAAAGCCTTTTTGCATATATGCAAAATGAACAGCACAAGACCTACCAGATCTAAGGATATAACCTTTGTTTGTGACTTAAATAGGACATGTTGGTGATATGTATCTCAGAGGATCCCCATTTGCTGGACTAGGTTTCCCATCCATGTGAATCAGAGCCCTTCCTAACTCTATTCAAGCTCAACCTCAACTGGTGGATGGTAAATCTGAAATTCTCCCCGGTCTGACAGCTATGTCTCTGATGGACAGAAACAGCCATTAAATCATACCCTAACTAACCTACACCCCTTAAAATAACCTGTAAGGTACAGTAACTCGTGGAATAGAGTTGGGTTGTATGGTTAGACTTATAATGGCCCAGTGGTCATTAACCTAGTATACATCTGTGCACCTATGACCTCTCAACTGTACCTTATCATGATAAATTAATCTCCTTTTGAGCTTTCAAAAGTCCATTTACAGGCCATTAAAACTAAAAGTGTCTGTCACACATTCATTGCTACCAATGTTTTAAACTAATATCCGTTGTAAATAATATTGAATGATATACATATTCAACAAAATTACTTTTTATAAGTATGCAGCACCACATTTGAAACATCATGTGTGAGCTTCGTAGCTGAAGCTGTACGTTTCTAGTACGTATTACACATTTTATGCATTTCCTCATTATATTAGGTTGTGTTGTGTTACACATTTTGCAGATTGAAGGTTGAGAAATATGACAATAATTCCTTACTCCATGGCAAGATCACAAGCTATTCAGATAGCAGCACCAAAAAGATTAGAACCCTGTCTAATTCCTGCTCGACGCATCTTTCTGGAAGTTTTGCCATGTAACACTGTTCCTGAAATAACCCACTAGTCCTGTCACCTTGGTTTCATTATTATATAACTGGATGTCTTTATTACCTAATGTTGAAGGCCATTAATTCTGCATACAATGTCCTATTAATCATTCCCACAACTCTAAATCATTATCCATATGTGAACTATTTTTGTCCAGTGCTGAATTTTCAACCAGTCTTCTTCGATATTGCTTAATTGTCTATTTCACAGCCCCATTCCCAAACCAGGCAGGTCTAAAATCAAAATTCTTTAATCGTATATTAACTATTGCAGTCTGAGATTGACTTAACTCTTAATGATCCCTAATGCCCTCCTGATCTTATTTACCTTTTCCTTTCAGAAGCAGTACCATTGTTCTACCACATTCTTCTTGACCCATAGAGAGCACTCCACCCTGTCTAGGCTGTTTGTCTTAACTTCACTAAATGCTACCCCTCTGCATGTCATGTATCCTGAAATAAATACTCTTTTGATGTGCTTTCCTTCCTGAAATTATAAGAAAAACATCCATCAGTCTGCCATGCCTTCTTCAACCACATACTGGGTGCCTTTGACTGTGCAGAGGTGGAGTTGCACTCAATAAATATACATTTAGGAAGTAAAACATGCACCCCCCCACAAACACACACACCTGTATTTCCACATACATTCAATGGTTCAGTCTGACCAGAATGAGTGAAAGATCCACCCCCCCTCCAAGGTTATACACATTTTCCTGCAACCCTTGTCTGTGCCATAATCCATGCATGAGTCTACAAATGTCCTGCTTTTTTTTCAAAGAGCACAGTAATTAACTGGCCATTTGTCACCATAATGCAAGGGATAGACAACCATTAACTACCCTCATGTCTCCTTGTGGACAAACACTCAAAGTGATGTATTCAGGTCCTGACATGGGGGGGTGCATTTGTAGCCCCCCTCCTCCTTATTCTCCTTTAACAGTGCCCACAGCTTCTCCTTCATGTTCACTGACAGGCTGCTTTGTACCACACTGGATAGTTACCAAACCCAAAGCTATTCCATACTTACTTGAAATTCCTATAGCGGTTTCTTACTGCCTACCAAAACTAGTGTGTTTTCTCGCTCACAGACTTCATCCCATCATATAAGTTTCCCATAAATACCTGTTTTTTTATAGGAACCTTGCAAACTATCCTCCTTTCCTTGTTTTTTCCTCTGCAGAGCAGCCTCATGGGATGACCCACCTCATGGGTTCCAAGTCTCGTTTCACATCTTTCATAAGTCCTATGCCTTGAGCTTCTATACTGGGCACTGGCATTTTTTGAAATTATAATTACAGCATGTCTTCAGGTCCACTTGCCTATTCCTGTTGCTGCTGGATGATCTCCCTTTACACTCACTCCATTCAGGAATGGTAGTCATATATATATTAGCACACATGACATCCACAGGATTGCTGTGTTTCCTGCTTTTAGCCAGACATCTTCCTATGTATTTTCTATAACTTGTATTTACAATAATTAAATGTACTGGGAAAGTGTAATGTCCATATTTGGCTGTTTCTGCAACATTACTGCTGTCAAATATATAGGCTATTGATTAGGTTTCAGAAGTCCTGGATTTTATAACTACAACTTTCTGCAATTTCAAGGAAAATAAAGGGTCAGTAACTGATCATCAGCTGATACAATGGAAGACAAATTTATAAGACTAGGGACAAGGAATAGCACAGAGAAACAGGAAAAGGAGCTATGAGCTATGCCCGCAGTAAAAAGTATAATGAATAGAGCAAAACGGCAAGTTTGGAATGGATTGGTCATGACCTTATGGTCATTAGTATTGTGACTCCATTTACTCTGAAGAGGTTAAGTGTTATTCCAGTGTCTACAAACTTGAAAAAAATCTGTTTAACGTGGGGCCAAACCTCGACCCATACTCATCCCACTAAGATATCATTTACTTCCACTGATAGGTATTAAAGAAAAAAAAGGCAGATTCCAGATTCACTGAAAGCATTTTCAGCACAATCATTTCATGGAAAGTGAGCTTACAGATTAACAGTTAAATACCTGTTACATTCCTAATGGTGAGTGGCAAAGGCAGATGTTTGTGCAGACTAATAAAGGTAAAGGCATCTAGGATTAAGAATGGTGCAATAATAGTACATGGGATACACTGAGAAACATGCTGGTTAAGGGAACCATACTTGTACTAGAAAAACAACAGCAATATAATAAAATATATTCTCTCACCTGTGGAAACTTATATATTCCCATCAGTCTAGCAATTGATATAGATGTTGTTGAAAAAGCATCTCCTACAACTGATGATAGCTTCTTTTGCTTCTCACAGTTATAATTGGGAAACACCTTTCCTTCAGATAGCAGAAACAGAGCACTTTCAACTGCAAATGCTTCAGAGCAACAAGGATCGAGGATCCTAAATCCCAATGTAATGTTTTCCAACAAAGCGGGATCTCTATTTACTTCCATAATGGCAAATACAAAGGCCAGCATTTCCTGATACAAACTTGGATCTAACCTAAATTTGTGTTTAATATAATAAGAGTAAACATCAAGGAACAGTTGTCACAGTCATTTCTCAGAATATATTAACATAAACAATTCATACATTTAAATTATAATAATATAGCATTTAATCTCAGCTTACATTGAGTTGTTAATATGCAGAGTTATATTTTTATATATTATTTTACTTCTCTAGCTTCTAAGCCCTCTCCTGTAACCTTTCTTCATTCTGCCTGTACCCACATCTAACTCCTTTTTGACTATAGCTTTCTGACTTCTTTGGAACAGGCCTCCTATCCATGTGAAACAGACCTCTTCTCTAACCCAATTCAAGTGTAACTTAGAAAATTGGATGTGGAACAGGGAATTCATCCCTGGTGTGGCACCTATGTCTCTAATGGACACAGGCAGCCTGTAAATGGTTCATCTTCCAGGTCTCTGCTGACAAATGTTTCACCTACAAAGCCCCTACTTACACCTATCAAGGCTGACAGAACTTGTCAGAGACTTGGGATGCATGGCTAGGCTTAAAAGGCCCTTGTGGTTGTTAGCCTAGTAAACCCGTATGAGCCTATGAACCTATGATATAAAATTAGGTCCCTGGAGAAGGTATTTGTGGTGTTTCTATTTTTGTAAATACATAATAAGTCAAGCAGCTCAGGGCTTTTGCCGCATTGTTGGACAGCCAGAGTCCAGCAGTGAGAAGTCAGTAAAAGACAAAATGGAGTGATACAGCTTTTAGATATTAAGTGTAGCTTAGGGAGCTCTTATCTGAGATTTTTTTAAAGAAAACATTGTTTTTTTCTGATTAGGACATGTAATTGTAAACAGTCATGCCAAAACAGGCCACTCTATTCAACTATTGGTCTAATAAGAGCACAGTAGATGGGGTTTACAACTTTACTGGCTCTGGAGGATGTTCTTTTACTAATCAGGTGGGTAAGGTTAAAAGATTTTCTAACTACAGCTGATACTTGGTAGTTAAAAAAAAAAGAGTTTGTTGTCTGTGGAGGATTTTTACACCTGTATATACCTGCTTAAAGTTGTATGCCAGTAATCTGCTGCCTTAATCCTTGATGGGATTGCAGTACTGGCAGTACTGTGAATTCTTCTGCAGGATTTGTGTTTCAGTACTTTCTATAGCTGTATATGCCTGCTTAAAGTTGTATTTCACTGCCTTTCTGTTTACCTTGCCACAGTTTTCCCCCTGTTCTTTGAGTCTGCCCCTCACTCAGGTATTAAGCTAAAAGTTTCTGAAATTTAAACAGCATTTAAACTACAGTTTTAACTTTTCGCTAACCCTCCCACCCTTTTCTTGCTGTGGTTTTAATAGGCTGTTTCTCTGGTTTCATCCAGTTATGATAATCTGACTTCCAAAGTCCCTCCCTTCCCTCTTTCATTGCTGTTGTCTGTTGTGCAACCTTTTAAGTACTTTCCCACCCATTATTTTCCATTTATCCATAACAATAAGTGCCCACCCAGTAAACCAGTATTGCACTTGGGTAAACCACCTTATTGCAAATTATCTCCTGCTCATTTTCCCAGAGCTGCATCAGTGTAGCACACTAGCCACAGTCTGAGTGGATCCTGAGTTAACCTGTTCCATCCTTGGCAAATAGATTTATTTTATTGTTTTGCACTTCAGTTAATTGTTTAGACTGGTACTGCTTTATTTTGCTTTATTTATTGAGTTTGCCTTTAAATCATTCTAAAGGTCCTTAATACTAGAACTTACCTCTTCATTGTTGTTTAAATTTACTGTACCATTACACTCATAAGCAATCTTATCTTTCTTGGTGTTATTAAATCAAGTGGTTAGCAGTGTCCTGTATAGACACAAACACCCAGAAAGTAAATCTTATCTCTAAAACTTCCCTTAGAACTGAAATCTGTAAATTAGTGTGGCTAAAACAAAGCCATTGTGTAGAAGCACATTTAGAGCAGCTAGACTGTAGGTTGAACAGCAATGCTATAACATCTTAACACAATCTGACCTTGTGCAGTGCCAAGCCCCAGAAACTGCCCAAGGATACCTCTGTATAACCCAGTCCACAACCTATAGTAGCCCACACAAATACAGATCCAGACAACATGAATATGCAATTTCCAGATGTATCCATAGCCAGCTTGGTAGATATGGGCATCTGTAGCAATTGTCTCATGTTCCCAGACAACCATTTAATTCTTAAAAAAAAAAAAAAAGAAAGACAAACAGTATGTAAGAGAGGCAAATATACAATTTCTCTGTAGGCAAAAATCTCACATGCAAACAAGGTTGTCAAAAACATTCAGTTAAAGTGGCGACCACTATACACACAGGCCAATGTATGGTGATGCACTAAAAAAGAATCTTCCCAAACCTCAAAGACCTCCTAAACATATAAACAGTAATGCCTATCCTCAGAAATCAGTAAAGCATGCACAAAAAGCAGCACCAAATGCCATACATACTCTTACACCCAGTGCAACCCCAAAACCAAAGCTCATAAAGCAAGCAGACACATTACCTTGGACTCTTGTCATAGGGGACTCCATTGCATGACACACAGATGTCCACTCACCAGACCAAACAAGAAGAAAGATAACAATTAGTTGATTATCTGATGTCAGGATCTGGAAAGTTATGCACACACTCAAGTCACTACACTACAGCTACCAGTATGATTCTATCATATTCCCTGTGGACATGAATTACCTGTGACATACTTCCTGGACAATATGAAGAGTGGCATTGTTGATTTCGCTGAATATGTGTCACAAGCAGATTCCCTTCACAAGCTCAGAGTTTCTAAACTTTGAACTGCAAATGGCCGAGATCATGAGATTGAAGTTTTGAAACTTTGAACGTTTTGAATGGAGATCGCCATACAGAGTGGAATGGGAAATTTACTGTTTTCCTCACTGTAGGATGATCTTGGAGTTGGTATATTTATTTAGCAGAGGCTGTGTGGGGAGGGGGGGTGCAGTGGGGGCTTGCTCCCCTGCAAAAATGTAAAAAAAATGTTTTCTTTTTTTTCTTTATTACAATTTCGAAGCTTCAAAACTTTGATCTTAAACATTTGAAGTTCAAAGTTTTGAAACTTCAGATTTGTAAAGTAGCTCCATCACAGGCAGGTATGTGCTTCACATTGAGCAGCAGTCTACCTTCATCAATGTTGAGGCTACAGAATGAACAAAAGATGACTGACCTCAATAACTGGCTTAATTTCTAGTATCTTTCCAGGGGGATTGAATATTTGTCAGCACTGGAGGACATGTTTAACAGAGAACATTGCTTTGTAAAGGATGGTCTTCAATTGTATACCATAGGCTTCTAAATAATGACCTAAATCTTATCCACCCCATTAGAGCCTTTTTTAGGCAATGCTAAACTGACAAAACTACCAGCATAGCAAATAAAACCCATAAAGAATTGCTCAATAGCAGGAGCCTAAAAAAGAAAATCAACACCATATAATCTTTCCTCACTCTGGAGAATATAACGCTGTAATTAATGCACACACAGTAGAATTGAGTAGTTCGCTCTTGGTAATATGTGTCCCCTGGGGCACATGTCAGAACTCAGACAATTAATTGTAAACCAGAGCGTGAATCCCAAAGTCTTTAGAAATCAGGAGTAATAAAATTAATAGTAACAGTAAATAAAAAAATTATTAACTTAACTAAATGAGATGAAAAAAAATTCCTTAATGAATTCTATTTTAATAGCTAGATGAGCACTTAACGTATATAAAAACACAGTTTACAGTTGGATTTTATACACATGGTGGTTAAACTGGTGATATATAATTTCCATAAACATCAACATATGGTGACATCATTGCTTTTCCATTCGTATTCTAGGCTTTATACACGTGGAAACATATATATTTATTTTTATTTTCATTTTTTACCAACTGTATTCAAAATGGTCAAAATGCAGTCACAATGTGGTCATGTTTGATAAATGCAGCAGTATTTTATTTTTAAAACAAGCATAACATAAAATTCTTTTAAGTACATAAAATTCTTGTTGAGTGAATGTGGTCGTAAGGTGAAACTGTAAGGAGGGGATGAACGATTTCTGTCCGGACTTGAACCATTGCAATCGTGCCGTGATGGTAGGATATGGGGAGATTTCTGATTGGTGGGGTGCCAGGAAAGTATGACCATGATTGGCTAAGAGGACAGGACTCTCTAAATTGGTTGTTGGGTGCTTGTATGAGTGGATGGGTAACTAGTATGCAGCATGAAAAGATAGAAAGTTATGTTGTTGGAGGAGGAAGGGAGCGGGCCACGAATCAGGATGTAGTGTATAGCCCATCCTTCCCACTGTCCCATCGGTGCTAACAAAATGGCACCAATTGTTTTTGTGCCCTTGATAGGACAGGTTTGGATATCTAATGTTGCATCGTGAATGGTGCAGGGTATGGGAGGGGTTAGATTATGTCAGATTTCCAAGAAACAAGGTAAGTAACCAAAAAATCCTGCCAATGGTGAAAGGGAACCAATAGAGTCCAGGTGACGTACTGAGTTAGAGAAACTCCACGCCTCTTTGTGGTATACTACATAATCTTGCAAAGAAATGAGTTTACTAGTGGAAAACCTCCTGCTGTCAGATTAAGGGAGCCAAAGGAATAGAAGGTGATGTGACGGGCAATGACATACATGCCCCTTTGTGGTCATTGGTTGTTGTTTGAGGCCGCCAGAAAGTAATTGGTTGGCCAGTTGGCCAGTGATGTGAAATGGGCTGGGTTAAGGGTAGAGCCAGAGGAAGGCCTTCTAAATGCTCTTCTGAGCTGATTGGCATACAAGTAGGGTGCCAAAACCATGGGGGAATGTGATATCAGGGGGACATCACAATAGGTGAGGCTAAGGAGGGGTGGGGTCCTGCCGGAATATATCGGGTGCATTATGTCACGTACACCAAAATCTAAAAATAATAAGATGAAATAAAGTAAAATAAAATAAAGTAAAGTCAAAATAAAAATAAGTAAAGCAAAACACCAACTAATCCACGTAGAAAAA
Source organism: Protopterus annectens (assembly GCF_019279795.1). Taxonomy (NCBI): domain Eukaryota; kingdom Metazoa; phylum Chordata; order Ceratodontiformes; family Protopteridae; genus Protopterus; species Protopterus annectens. The sequence continues at coordinate 244,026,043 of NC_056739.1, read as the reverse complement.
AGTAATGAACCAGTCGACCACAGTGTAAATGGAGCTGACAATGAGGCACAGACCAGAGCAATGCAGGTATAAAATAAAAGTGTTTATTCCAAATGAGCACACCGACTGAGCGCTTTCACCAGGTAAACTGGTTTCTTCAGAGTCATACAAAACACACCCAGCAAGTTGTTCTTAAATACTCACTAATTTCACAAATAAGTAATCAATCAATCAAATCTCACTCATAAAAGAAGCCTTGACACAAACTCAAAATTAGAAAAAAACTCTCAAAGTATTAAACAGTGCAAAACACAAAAAACATCCAATATAAGAAATAAAAAACATGTAATAAAAAACATATATATATATGTATACTCATGCGAGAAGGGTCTACACATAAATTAATTTAAATAAAACTACAACGACCTAAAAAACTATGTAAAAATATATATAAATATATATGTGTAAATAAATATGTATATAATATGTATATGATGAATACTAATACAGACTGCTAGAATCTAGTTAAACAGCCTGTTCCATAAATGCTAAATATAGTGCTCTGTAGTGTATTCCAATGAACTAACACTATGTTAACATAAAAATTGCCTGAAATGTTAAAGACCACCAAACAATGTTAAATGAAGTTGGCCCTGTGTTTCAATAAGGGTTTCAAAGAAATGCCATCATTGATCCCCGGAAATTTGGTGGCGATCAATCTAATTTGCCACTCCATTTCACGAAGTGCTACAAAGTTGTTGACATCACTATACTGATTTGCCTTGGTCCTATCAACAATAAAAAATAAAAACTTTTTGAATTCACAACACACCTTAGAGTGCAAAGCCAGGGCATTGTGCTCATCCCCTCTTCTAATGGAACTACAATGCTCCCTAATCCTCTCCTTCAAGCTCCTCGTAGTCATGCCTACGTAAAATGCTTGGCATGACATACAAGAAGCTATATAAACACAATTTTTCGTAGCACAATTACACCGTCCAGGACAGGAAATGGTGCGTCCAAAACCAGCCACCACAAGATAGGGACCTTCAGCTATGTACCTACACCATTTGCAACACCCACATTTGCCCATAAAAGATCACCTACAACCATCTTTACTCCTTTCAAGTAAGCCCTTCAAATTGCGCCCCCTACTGTAAACAATGACAGGTGCATCACCCAGAATTGCTCTCGTGTCCCTACTCAAGAAATTATCCTATAAACCCCTCAAGCTAGCACAAATTTCAGATGAAACCTCATTGTATTTAACTACAAAAGTTGGACCTGTCACATCAATATTATTGTCCATTGTGTCGTTGTTAAGGTTAACAGTTGAGGACACAGTACCCTTAATTCTCAAAATGGGTAAATATTTACTTTTCCTCTTTCTAAAAACCTCTTTTTTGGTTTTGATTAACAAAGCCAATGGGTAACCCCTTTCAAGAAATAAACCAATAAGGGTGAAAATCTCTTTTTTGAATGTTGTGTCATCACTTATCAATCTTGATAGGCGGACCATTTGGCCCTTCACCAAACCTTTCCTTTGATGCATGGGATGGCAACTAGAAAAATGCAGCATGGAATTAGCATAACTTGGCTTCCTATAAATACTACTAGTAAACCCCGTGCTACTTTTGGAAATCTTGATGTCCAAATAATTGGCACAGTCATAACTCCAATTGTAAGTAAATTTGAGAAACCTAGAAGTGTTGTTTAAATGATCAATAAATTCCTCAACACTCGAATCATCACCCTTCCATAGGATCAACAAGTCGTCAAGGAATCTGTTGTACACTAATATGTTTTCAGCAAATCTAGAGTCAAAAATATTCTCTTTTTCCCATGCTAGTAGCACCAAGTTAGCAAAAACTGGGGCACACCGGGCCCCCATTGCTACACCAGTCTGCTGTTTATACATTTCCCCTTCAAATGTTAGGAAGTTGTTGTTTAAAACTAATTCCATCAACCCACAACAAATCTCCAGTTTTTCTAAATCGAAATTCGAGCTGGAAAATAGACTGTCATAAAAGAGTTCTAAGCTCTTAGAATGTGGAATTACCGAAAACAAATTGATGACGTCGATGGTCAAAAAACCAAAGTTGCCTAGTTTGGAGAAGTCAACCGAATTCAATCTCTCCAAACAATGCCAAGAGTCCTTAAGTATATGGCCTGCGTCCAAAAGGGCTTTCTTGCAATAATAATCAACAAAAGCAGCCAGTGGTTCAGTTTTGGAACCCTTGGCAGAGACAATGGGTCGAAACTGTAGATGCTCAGTTCCCTTATGCACCTTGGGTATTCCAAACAGTTTGGGCATATTAGGGAACTTCACTGCAAGATAGTTAAACTCAACCTCATTGATTACACCCTGGTACAGGGCATCCAATAGATACAAATCAATTTTCTGATATGCCAAGTTTACTTCATGTATTGAAACCCTACTGTATGTGTTGTCATCACTTAATATTTTCATAATCTGGCCAGTATAATCGATATTGTGCATGATAACCATCCCCCCACCTTTGTCTGGTCTCATGCATCTGTACTGTCCAGATGAAATGAATTCACTAAGTGTGGTTCTTTCATCATCAGTCAAATTGTCGTTGTATCTAGTTCTTCGTGCACAAACTCTCCTCAATTCATATTCAACAATGCTTTCAAAAATATTGATTTCCTTGTTGGGAAGTGGCATAAAAGTACTTTTCCTCTTGAGTGTTGTGCTTCTCTGCCCTCTTACTTGAGTATTTGTACCTGGACAAACTGAATTAAAGTGTAACTTCAAATTTAGTTCCCTTACAAATAGTTTAAAACTTTTTAATAACTGTGTAATGTCAATGTTATAGCTTGGCACAAATTTGTCACCTTTACTAAATAACTTGAAATGGGATTCAGTGAGCACAAGATCAGTATAATTATATATAATGAATCCCATTTCCTTAGTGATGGTGTGTTTCATCCCCCCATCCGGGACCGTACTCATGATGTTAACTTCTTTTGTGTTCACACCTACATCCCACACATCAATACTGGACATCTCCTGGCCAAAATTTGTTGAAATATTAACCTCTGTGAATTCTAAACTGTTAGACCACACTGATTCCAAAACACAACTGTTGTTTACAACATCTTCACTCTCAAAACACAACACTTGGTGTACATTCTCACTTGCCAAACCTAAATCCATTGACGTTGTCTTTGAAACTGCATGATGGCAAAACTGCACAAGTAATTTTGTCAAGGTCACCAACCCCCTTCACACAGTTATCATGCACAGCGCCATGGTAAACACTATCAGGCACACACAAGGCATCATTAGAATTGTTGATAAATGAAGGTACCACAGTGGTGTGGTCATAATCACTGACTCCCCCACACCACACACATCATCCAAATTACAGTCTTGAAAACTGTCAGGAAAAATCAAAACATCTAAATTCTTGTACATTTCAAAGTCCACAGTAAAGCCCGAAGTATAAAGTTCTAATGGTAATTCATCCCCCTCCTCCTGGGACTCGATTGTTGGAACTTTCCGTAATGCTGCCCCTTGTTCTGCAGCCTTTCTGAACTCCGAGGCAATACTGGTTCCTCTAAAAAAATGTCTTGATCCTGACAGTCATCAATAAGGTCTCTATTAGAAGTACTAGAGTCAACCCTAGTAAGTCCTAGTTGAAAAACTGGTAGCATTACATCCTGGTGGATACGCAGTCATGTTTTTATAGTCAACACAGTCTCTAGCCAACTTTTTGTTTTTAATATTGGTATTCTTTTTGACAAACATTTCAACATTTTTAATAACTTTTTCAAAGTGGTTTTGGTGTTGAAAAACAACAAGTCATTGGTAATACTTGAATCAAGCCTAACAATCTCATCACGTAATTGTTTGAGTTTGATTTCATTATTGCGTAAAATCACATCGAGTAACTCCATACCTGTTCTCTGATACAGTTCAATTAATTCTTTGTAGGCCTACGACCCAGGGTCGACCCCCCGTAGGTAATTTCCAAATGTGTAGACCCTTCGGTATTTGTTTCAAGTCCTTAGATTTTGCCAAGAACAAACTGTCAAGTTGAACCGCTCTGTATTTAGTACATAGCTTCTCATATTTAAAAATTTGCTCCCTAAGCGTAAGAGCCGGTTGATAACCAGTGCCCCTCTGTTCACTCGTGAAGGAATCCAGTTGTACGCTAAACTCAGGAGCCTCAAACCAGGAAGTGAGGTTACGTTGCTGAGTGGATTTGTTCGTAGGATCCAATGGAGCAGCCGCAGCAGTATTTGAAACACTAGTTCCTGCCCGATTCCTCCCAACGACACCACTGAAGGTAGCAGATGGATTCACCCTTTGCCCAGTTGTGATGTCGTTTGGTGAGTGCATAGTGTATAATTCAACCTCCGTCTCCGAAGGACTGTTAACTGGGGTGTCATCATTACTGCCCTTCTCACCCTTGTACACACGAACCAATTTGTCCAAAACCGCTGTGAGCTCCCTAAGAATACCTTCCATAATCTGGTCTCACCACGCCAACGCCACAAAACACCGAGTCAACACACTGGATAAGTAAATCAAAACACCAACTCCAATACAGGAATCCACGTAGAAAACAGTAACGAACCAGTCGACCACAGTGTAAATGGAGCTGACAATGAGGCACAGACCAGAGCAATGCAGGTATAAAATAAAAGCGTTTATTCCAAATGAGCACACCGACTGAGCGCTTTCACCAGGAAAACTGGTTTCTTCAGAGTCATACAAAACACACCCAGCAAGTTGTTCTTAAATACTCACTAATTTCACAAATAAGTAATCAATCAATCAAATCTCACTCATAAAAGAAGCCTTGACAGAAACTCAAAATTAGAAAAAAACTCTCAAAGTATTAAACAGTGCAAAACACAAAAAACATCCAATATAAGAAATAAAAAACATGTAATAAAAAACATATATATATATATATGTATACTCATGTGAGAAGGGTCTACATATAAATTAATTTAAATAAAACTACAACGACCTAAAAAACTATGTAAAAATATATATAAATATATATGTGTAAATAAATAAGTATATAATATGTATATGATGAATACTAATACAGACTGCTAGAATCTAGTTAAAGCATTGTTGAATATGAATTGAGGCGAGTTTGTGCACGAAGAACTAGATACAACGACAATTTGACTGATGATGAAAGAACCACACTTAGTGAATTCATTTCATCTGGGCAGTACAGATGCATGAGACCAGACAAAGGTGGGGGATGGTTATCATGCACAATATTGATTATACTGGCCAGATTATGAAAATATTAAGTGATGACAACACATACAGTAGGGTTTCAATACATGAAGTAAACTTGGCATATCAGAAAATTGATTTGTATCTATTGGATGCCCTGTACCAGGGTGTAATCAATGAGGTTGAGTTTAACTATCTTGCAGTGAAGTTCCCTAATATGCCCAAACTGTTTGGAATACCCAAGGTGCATAAGGGAACTGAGCATCTACAGTTTCGACCCATTGTCTCTGCCAAGGGTTCCAAAACTGAACCCCTGGCTGCTTTTGTTGATTATTATTGCAAGAAAGCCCTTTTGGACGCAGGCCATATACTTAAGGACTCTTGGCATTGTTTGGAGAGATTGAATTCGGTTGACTTCTCCAAACTAGGCAACTTTGGTTTTTTGACCATCGACGTCATCAATTTGTTTTCGGTAATTCCACATTCTAAGGGCTTAGAACTCTTTTATGACAGTCTATTTTCCAGCTCGAATTTTGATTTAGAAAAACTGGAGATTTGTTGTGGGTTGATGGAGTTAGTTTTAAACAACAACTTCCTAACATTTGAAGGGGAAATGTATAAACAGCAGACTGGTGTAGCAATGGGGTCCAGGTGTGCCCCAGTTTTTGCTAACTTGGTGCTACTAGCATGGGAAAAAGAGAATATTTTTGACTCTAGATTTGTTGAAAACATATTAGTGTACAACAGATTCCTTGACGACTTGTTGATCCTATGGAAGGGTGATGATTCGAGTGTTGAGGAATTTATTGATCATTTAAACAACACTTCTAGGTTTCTCAAATTTACTTACAATTGGAGTTATGACTGTGCCAATTATTTGGACATCAAGATTTCCAAAAGTAGCACGGGGTTTACTAGTAGTATTTATAGGAAGCCAAGTTATGCTAATTCTATGCTGCATTTTTCTAGTTGCCATCCCATGCATCAAAGGAAAGGTTTGGTGAAGGGCCAAATGGTCTGCCTATCAAGATTGATAAGTGATGACACAACATTCAAAAAAGAGATTTTCACCCTTATTGGTTTATTTCTTGAAAGGGGTTACCCATTGGCTTTGTTAATCAAAACCAAAAAAGAGGTTTTTAGAAAGAGGAAAAGTAAATATTTACCCATTTTGAGAATTAAGGGTACTGTGTCATCAACTGTTAACATTAACAACGACACAATGGACAATAATATTGATGTGACAGGTCCAACTTTTGTAGTTAAATACAATGAGGTTTCATCTGAAATTTGTGCTAGCTTGAGGGGTTTATGGGATTATGAATATGAGAGCAATTCTGGGTGATGCACCTGTCATTGTTTACAGTAGGGGCGCAATTTGAAGGGCTTACTTGAAAGGAGTAATGATGGTTGTAGGCGATCTTTTATGGGCAAATGTGGGTGTTGCAAATGGTGTAGGTACATAGCTGAAGGTCCCTATCTTGTGGTGGCTGGTTTTGGACGCACCATTGCCTGTCCTGGATGGTGTAATTGTGCTACGAAAAATTGTGTTTATATAGCTTCTTGTATGTCATGCCAAGCATTTTACGTAGGCATGACTACGAGGAGCTTGAAGGAGAGGATTAGGGAGCATTGTAGTTCCACTAGAAGAGGGGATGAGCACAATGCCCTGGCTTTGCACTCTAAGGTGTGTTGTGAATTCAAAAAGTTTTTATTTTTTATTGTTGATAGGACCATGGCACATCAGTATGGTGATGTCAACAACTTTGTAGCACTTCGTGAAATGGAGTGGCAAATTAGATTGAACGCCACCAAATTTCCGGGGATCAATGAGGGCATTTCTTTGAAACCCTTATTGAAACACAGGGCCAACTTCATTTAACATTGTTTGGTGGTCTTTAACATTTCAGGCAATTTTTATGTTAACATAGTGTTAGTTCATTGGAATACACTACAGAGCACTATATTTAGCATTTATGGAACAGGCTGTTTAACTAGATTCTAGCAGTCTGTATTAGTATTCATCATATACATATTATATACATATTTATTTACACATATATATTTATATATATTTTTACATAGTTTTTTAGGTCGTTGTAGTTTTATTTAAATTAATTTATGTGTAGACCCTTCTCACATGAGTATACATATATATATATGTTTTTTATTACATGTTTTTTATTTCTTATATTGGATGTTTTTTGTGTTTTGCACTGTTTAATACTTTGAGAGTTTTTTTCTAATTTTGAGTTTGTGTCAATGCTTCTTTTATGAGTGAGATTTGATTGATTGATTACTTATTTGTGAAATTAGTGAGTATTTAAGAACAACTTGCTGGGTGTGTTTTGTATGACTCTGAAGAAACCAGTTTACCTGGTGAAAGCGCTCAGTCGGTGTGCTCATTTGGAATAAACACTTTTATTTTATACCTGCATTGCTCTGGTCTGTGCCTCATTGTCAGCTCCATTTACACTGTGGTCGACTGGTTCGTTACTTTTTTCAAAATAAAAATAAATAAATAAAAATAAACATAAATAAAATAAAGTAGCATCATATATTGGGTTGCTTTATCCAAAATGAAAACATGCACTATAATGAATGGGTTGCTACCCATATTGACGTAGGGTAACAATGCATTAAAGTAAAAATAAAATAAATAAAAAATTGTTTCATACATGAATGTCAGTTAATAATGCAATGGTGGAGAAGCAGCATCTATTAGTCCGCGGATTTGTATCTACTAGCAGCGACCAGAGACCGAATAATAAAAAATATAAAAAATAGTGAAATAAAATAAAATAAATTAAACCATGGCCCACAAACCCCTTAAAATTCCAGACCCAGTCCCATAGGTGGTATGATTTCACCCCAGAAAAAGTATCTTGTGGTGTAGTTAATGCGATACCAAAAATTAGGAAGCCGAGCAGTACGGCCGTAACGGAATATGGCGCCAAAGTCTGCCCAAGGATTAGACATTAGAAATTAAAAATATAAAAATAATATTCACATCTATGACTTTATAAATCTCAGATTTATAGAATCTAAATCTCAAAATGCACTCACTTGAGGCACTCCTTAAAATGGAGAACATTGATGTCTGTGCAGTGACTGAGACCTGGTTCAAGTTTCCAGAGAGCACCCCTGCATAACCAGGCTCTAACTCATACCACACTTTTGGGCCATCTAACCTGGACCAGAACACCAAAGGTGGAGGTGTGTCCATATTCATTAAGGATATCCACAACTCCAGGCTAGTTGCTCAGCATAATGCAGCTGAGGTTATCCAAGTGCAACTTACTCTGGGAAAAACTGCAATCCAAATTGTAGCTTGCTACAGATCCCCCACTATGTCCCAGGCTTCTCACTCCTCTTTTCTTGATATACTGGAAAATATTAGGGTTCAACCAAACACCCTTATATTGGGTGATTTCAACTACCCCACCATTAACTGGGAAAACTACTCATGTACCAAATCCTTCACTCAGCACTTTCTGGAATTCATAAATTCCAATGCCCTGGATCATCTTATCCACATCCCCACCAGGGGCAACAATATCCTAGACCTAGTCATTACCAACATAAGTGACTGGTGTTCCACACCTGAAGTCAACTCCTTGTTGGTCAGATCCGACCATAAGCTAATCACCCGAGATATCCGCATCCCACCCCCCATTAAGGAAACCATAGTAGAACATTTCTCCAAAGCCAACTTCATGCTTCTTAAGACAGAAGTGGTGAACTTCATGACATCCATGCAGATGGACAATACAGTTATGACTGCTGAATTCTACACAAATGCACTCTATAAGCACTTAGACGAGTGCATAGATCATGCTATCCCAAAACAGAACCAAGACGCTATCCTCCAAAACAAGGAAGCCAATCTGGTGGTCCTCTGCCATAAACAAACTCTACAACAGAAGGAAGAAATTGTTGCAAAAGAGAGTAAAATCCCATGAGTGGAGGAGCTCCCTTGTCAGTTTCAGCAAGAAGCTGAGATCCCTTATAAGATCCTCCAAAGTTAGCTATGAAAATGAGATTGCCACTGATTCTAAGGACAACCACAAAGCACTCTATAGCTATGTCAAGAATCTCAGTGGCAACACCCAGATCTGCTCTGAGTTACAGCACAATGGCACAAAAATTACACAACCAACTAATATTGCCAACATCCTGGCAGATAGGTTCAGTGCTAACTTTACCTCGCTCTCACCCCCTAAAGGGCCCATATCTATACAGGAAGAATGCATAGTCCCTGTAATCACAACTTCACAGGAAAATGCTGCACTCTCTAAATCCAAAAATGGCTCACCACCTAAGCACCATGTTCAATCATAGCATCACGTCAGGCTTTGTGCCCACTGAATGGCACACAGCAATAGTTATCCCACTCCACAAAGGAGGAGCCACCAGTGATCCTGGGAACTATTGCCTTATTAGCCTGACGAGCCTGGTCTGCAAGGCCATGGAACGTATCATCATGGAATTCATAAACAAAGACATTGGTAACCTCCAAACTCTGGACCCCACCCAGTTTGGGTTTGTGAAAGGCAGATCTTACCTCCTGAACCTAATCGACTTCTTTGAGGCAGTCACCGAAGCCTTAGCCGAGGGTAAGGTGGTTCACACAGCCTATCTCGAACCTCTCCAAGGTTTTCGACACCATCCCCCATTCTGAAATTATAGCTAAACTCACTAAATTAGGTATAAATCCCTATGTCACAAAATGGGCTGCCAAATGGCTCACTGACAGAACTCACACTGTGAAAGTAGCAGACTCCAAATCTGACTTCAAACCAGTGACAAGTGGAGTACCACAGGGTTCTGTCCTGGGACCTCTCCTGTTTGGTATCTATTCTCTGAAGTACAGGCTAACATAGAAGGCCTCTGGCTAACGAAGTTCACAGATGACTGTAAACTAGGAGCTATAGTCGAGTCTCCAAATGATGTGGACATTCTACAGAAGGGCCACATTGAGACAGATGCCTGGTGTCAAAGCCATGGCCTTAAGCTCAGTACCAAAAAGTGCATTGTTATCCCCTTTGGTAAAAACTCTGTACCCATGAACTACCACATAGGAGTCAGTCTTCTTAACACCAAATGTGTGATAAGAGACCTTGGGACTCAGATGGACAGTAGTCTCTCCTTTGATAATCACATTGCCACAGTAGTCAGAAAATCCTTCTACATGACACACCTTATCACAAAAGGGTTATCATCCAGGAAAAAAGAAATCATTGTTCCCCTCAACTCGACACTCATTAGACCCATTATAGAGTACAACTCCCCTTTTGGAATGTACCTCACAAGACATCTGCAGCAGCTGGAAAGGCTACAGAAGTACCTCACAAAGAGAATTACTGGCATCAAACAGATGCCCTACACTGATTGTCTCAAACAACTTCAGCTTTACTCTGTAGCATATCACCTACTCTGAGGTGATCTCTGCCTAACATATAAAGCTATGTCAAACCCAGAGCTGTTGAACATGTTACAACTAAAGAAATCCCAATCCATCTAAGCTACATGCTCTAGGGACGTAAACCTTGTCACCACAATAAACAGGACTTGCTGGAGTGATAGATTCCTGTCCCAGAGACTTACCATACTCTGGAACAAGCTACCCATCTATGTCAAGCAAAGTTCCTTATTAACACTCTTCAAGAAAAATCTTGATGAGTGGATGGGAAATAGGAAATACACCCTGGGTATCACTTCTGTGACTCTGCTTGATAGTGGCATAGGAAATTAACTTTCTTGAGTTGGCGTAAGCCAGTGAACTTTGTTGGCTAGGCTTACTTAGGCCCTTGGGCCAATAGCCTAGTACCTACCTATGAACCTATCTATGAACCTATATAAATTTATAAATGTATATTTATAAACATCCAGCTTTGTAACCCTTGATTCTTATAGTCACTTTCACCACTGTTCTCTGTTCATGTTCACAGTTGTTACAGTCTTTATAAATAAAGTGAAGTCATTTAATGATTAAGTCCATTTAGATATAAACATGCAGCCATGAATGCAGCCACGAAAATGGCTGGGCTGGAAATCAGTGAAGCAGTATTTTACTTTTAAGAATAAAGAAAAATGGATAACAATAAAAGTTAATAGTTAATAGGTTAGACTGCATATTAAATATGTGTTAATAGAATAAAATATGTGAATCAGGTGGGTTGGGGATAGTCATACAAGGCCTTTAATAAAATAATTATATGTTCTTATGTTTTTATGTTTCTATGAAAAGATTCAGTGCTGAGTCTTATCTCTGGAGAATATAGACATCTGCGCCATTACAGAGACACAATTTAAATATGCAGGTAGTACTATGACAGTGCAGGGCTTAAGTACCCACCACACATTTAAAATCAGCTGCACAGACCGGGACAAAAAGTAGAAGACTCTCAAGCTATATGAGGAACGGGCATAATAACTCTCCATTAGTTGAATAGGACAATGCCCAGGAATTTATCCACATGCAAATCATCATAGACAAAGACCCATACCGTATCCTAGTAGGCTATAGGTCACCCACTATGTCCCTTGAATCCCATAGCTTGTACCTAGACCTACTGAAAACAATCATCATTAAAAAAATACCCTATTCATGGGAGGTATTAATTATCCCTCTGTAAACTGAGAAACATACACTGCCTCATACTCACAGGCCCAATGATTTCTGGACTTTATTAATACAAATATCTTTCATCAGATGTCAAGCACACACACCAGACGTTCAAATATACTGGACCTGGTACTCAACAATATGGGAGAGTGCTCTCCACCCCCTAGCATTATGTCCTCACTGGTGACGTTCTACTGCAAAGCTGTGTCCTTCAAAATAAAAATTATCTCAGTAACCCCAGCAAACCATGTAAGAGTTGGGAACTATTCCAAGGCAAACTATATCTCACTAAGTTTATCAAAGTCAATATTCCTCCAAACTCTGAATTCATAACAACATACGCAGAATTGTTCACAGATACCCTGTATAACCATGTAAATGTCTGTATAGAGTATGCTGTACCTACTAGAAGTAACCGCAAAACAAACTCTTAAAACAAACCATACAGGTGGAATCCTAACCTTAACAGAGTATACAACAAAAGGAAAAAAGTCATAGCTATAATCAGGAAGAGAAACTCTCATAATGATAGCAGCACTCTAATTAAACTAAACTGGAAACTAAGAGTACTAATTAAGTCCAACAAGGCCAATTATGATGACTAGATAGCTTAACAGACTACAGACAACTAAAAGGCCTTCAACAGCTATCTATGAAACCTTAAAGGCAATACACAACAGTGTGCAAAACTCATTGTCAGTGGTGTCACCTTCACTGAGTAGAGCAACATAGCAAATTTGCTGATTGAGGAATTCAGCTCATATGTCACCCCCCATTCCCCATGAAATATCTACTCTATTGGAGCAGGTCCTGGAGGGGCTCGCTAAGGCCAAAAACACAACCTCAGTGGGCCTCAGTGATATCCTGGGATGCCTCCTAAATAGCTGGAAACATGACCTGTATGGACCACTTGAATCACTTTTCAGCTATCCTGAAAACAGGCTTTCTATCACAAGAATGGAGGAGTGCAACAGTTAGTCCACTTCACAGGGGTGGACTATCAAACAACCCATGAAACTACAGAAATTTTACTTGTCTAATATGTAAAGCCAATGAACAAATTATCATGTAAATGATCACAAAGACCTAGGGAAATTTCAAACACTGGACCCAAACCAGTTTGGCTTTGTCAATGGAAGATCATGCAAACTAAAACTGGTGGAATTCTTTGAGAAGGTCACCAAGGTAATGGATGAGGAAAAGTGGTACATACTGTCTCCCTAGACAAGGCTAAGGTATTCAATATAATACTTTACTTGAGTACAGTTGACAAACTCAATGAACTGGGAATAAGTCCCTATGCAACTTATTGGATTAGAACCATCCAAAGATACAGCAATTCAGTTGAATACCAAGCGAAACACACTGAAGGCACTTATAAAGGACAAATCTTTTATTTGGAGACCATCAGATGTTTTAATGAATATGCCTTCTTGGTTTAAATATGTATTCAAAAGGCGGGAAAATGCTCATTAAACAATTAAACATGATTGATAATTAATACATACAAATCAAGACAGAACCTTGTCATTGTTTTTAATATCAGTGCTATGACACTGATATATATAAATTAAAAATAATAATAATGATAATAAATATGAATAACAATAATAAAAACGAAATATAAGCATAGGTCATATGACAGTGTAAATAAATGAGTTGGTTACTGAACAGCTAAAATATATAAAAAAAAAATAATAACTATGCATGAGAAACAACCTATGTCCCTAATGTATGTATATATCCAAACGCTAATATTAGCATGTTTTTTCAATAAGTGTATATGTGTATATACATATATATTGGGTTAGTGTAGATTATTGGATTGACAGCTGGTTCACAGACAGAACCCAGGAAGTCATGATTGTTGATACCACCTACACTAAAAGACCACTCACTAGTGGTGTACTTCAGAGCTCCATGCTAGGACCGCTCCTATTTGGTATCTATTTCTCAGAGGTAAAGGCTAATGTCAATGGCCTTTGGGTGACCAGTTACGCAGATGACTGCAAATTGGGAGCTATCATAGATTCCTCCCATGACAAGATGGTCTAACACAGACAAATGACTGGTGCCAAAGGCACAGAATAAAATGCTTTGCCAAGAACTACATTATAGTGCTTTTTGAGAAAGCTGCCACACAGACTAATACTCATTCATTAAGACACCCCAAAGAGATAATCCAGTAGTTAGCAATCTGGGGACATATGTAGACAGTAATTTAGCCTTTGACCAACATGTGGCCAAGGCAGTAAGAATATCATTTTATGTTGCTCAACTAAAAGTAAGGGCATGGAATTCAGGTCCAAAGAAGTCATAGTACCACTTTATTTGCCCCTTATCAGACCCATCATTGAGTATAATGACTCATTTGGCATGTACCTGACCAAACATATACAACAGTTTGAATGCTCATATATGCTCCTTATCAGGAGAACCAGGATATAAACACATTGTCCTATATGAATGACCTCAAAGCTCTATCTTTGCTCTTGTCTGCTACAAGTTATGGAGAGGTGATCTATCCCTGGCATACAAAGCATCCTTGGATCCAGTTCTGATTCAACTTTTGCACACTCACAAAATGAACAGCATCAAAACCACTAGATCCAAGGTTTTACATTTTGCTTTTATCATAAATAAGAAATGTTGGCAGGACAGATGTGTGTCTCAGAGGATTCCCTTGCTTTGGAGCAGGCTCCTCATCCATGTGAAGCAGAGTCCATCCATAAATACCTTTCGACCATGCTGAATTTCTCAGTTTTTACTGGTTTTGAAGTAATGGGGTGCCACAATTCCTGAGTGGCACCCCTTAATTTCCAAATTTCCAGGCTTTTTTTTAAATGTTTTCTGTTTTTCAGCTGACATCATCATATACAGAGGTGTGTGCGATGACATCAGCTCAATGAACAGCCTGCCAGCCTGTCTGAATTGAGGGATTTACTTTCTGGGCCATAGTGTGCATGCATGCAGTTCCACAGCTGCTTAAAGTGGCATTTGAATTCCACAGTTACAGCTTGGCTTGAACTCTGCAGTCTTTTACTTTAACAGGGGCTGGGAATGCATTTAGAAGCAATGGCCAGCCAGCTACAGGAACACAGCATTTGAATTCCACGGTTACTGTTCAGCTCGAACAGTGCAGTCTTTACTTTAACATTTTAATGCTCTTAGAAGCAACGGTCAGCCAGAATAATCAGCATTCCTGGGTAAGACAAACTTTGCAGCTGCAGGAACCTTTTTACTTTGATTTTAAAAGCCAACTTTTTACAGCCACAGCATGCCCAAAAAGAGTATGCTTTGCATTTCACTTAACAGCAGTTTTCATTGTGTTTGTGCAACAGCTTGCATTTCCCTTGAAACTTAGCTACAGCTGTCATTTGTACTTGCATGTGTACATGTACGCTTCATTTATGGCCCACACATTTGTTACTTTACAGTACTGATTGGCAGGCAGGAACAAGGTGTGTGTGGCATTTAAATGTAGTCAGAATATGCTTTCCATTTATTGGCTACATTTGTTACTTTACAACCAGCTTTCATTTGCAGTACTTATTTTGTGTTTACAGCCAGAACTCTGTATGTGTGTCCCAATTAGTTACAACTGCTGGTTAGAGTTACTCAGACTCAAACCCTGTACCTTAGATATAAGGAGCAAGAGCCTAAACCCTCTACCCATACCACCACCAACCCTTGTGATTCAAGGAGTTAACCATAGTTTGCAACTATCCAAAGTTTATGAAATGTTTGGCTCATACTTTTGGTCTGTTCAACTTGAAATTTGTGGTTTTTCTGGCAAATCAGTGAGAACTGAAGTTGAATTGAATTCTCTAAATAATGATAGCCATTTAAGTCTCAGTCTTCCTATCTTTCAGGAAACACATGGTAACACAAAACATTTTATTCTACCAACTTTTCTAAGATTATACAAGCAATGTTTAAAATGTGTCCATGGTTTGGGAGTTTTGTCCCCCCCCCAATAAATTTTGGCTTTTTCCTGATTTCTTGTGCTGCATAGTTCTTCGGGGGGAGAGAAGTTTCATGCTGCTTATGCTAAGTCTGCTTGTGCTTTTAGTAGCCCAACAGATAAAATTATTGATTTTGATGCAGAAGGCCGTGGGTTCTATTCCTGCAGTGGGATTATAACCCACAGCCTTCTGCATCAAAAACAAGTGTTTGACCTATTGTGCTACTAACAACACAAACTGATTTGGTATAAGCAGCACTTCTTAGGCCAAATATGCTTGTGTTAATAGCACAACAGGTCAGATACTTGCTTTTGATGCAGAAGCCTGTCAGTTCTACTCCCACAGTACGTAGATAGATTGCTGATACTGTACTGTGTTGTACTTTTAAAGGGGGTGGAATTGGTGGATGCTGCAGTCCTGAGAATGTCCTCTTTCGAAGAGATACCTAGTAACTATGAACCTGTTATCAGTTTGCCATCCATTCTCTATTGCAATATTACTACCTATTTTTTTAATGTAACACAGGCAATTTATTCCTCAAAGGCAACAGGCACTTTATTTGCAGTTCAGTACAACTCTTCTTAAACATTTGGAAATAATTTCAACATGACAAGAAATAAAATATGCACAGTAATGCACAAAAAAAAATAGAACTCTGACTGCTAGTGACCTTCATGAGGTAAATGGTATCACTGCATGTTAGCAAGGAAAAGTCAGGTAAGTAAATCAACTTTAGTGCAAGAAGGATAGGCCAGGTCACTAGCTAGGCATTCCCAATTTCTACAGCCCTCTTCCTCTCAGTAATGTAAGTGTCAGCATGGTCTGTGTACAGAGTGTATTATTACTTATAGTCCAAATGACCTAGCTTAACAAAGGCCAATAGGCAAGTTTTTTTGTAAACAAATGTGGAGTTTGGTGTTCCATGGGGAGGATACGACTGATATACAGAGTCTTAAGTACATCTATGTGTTAGATAATGTGGACAAGGCTAAGGTACAGATGGGATAATATTTAGGTCATTAAGTGGTAAGAAGAGGTATTACAGAAGTTTTTGAGATGTTGGGTAGACTAGCCTGGCTGTTGCCATTTTGAGACAATCAAATGCAGGAGACATTCAGACTCACAGTGCACATAGCAGCAAACATGCATAACCATTGTATTCCCTTACCTAGCCATACTCTGCCTTAACCCAAGGACACACACACACACACACACACACACACACACACACACACACACACACACACACACACACACACACAAACAACTAGATGAGGAGAAAGAATATCCCTTGGACAATTTGGAAAAGGAAGGCTGAAAAATCTTAGAGATTCCCTGGATCAGTTTGCCTCTTTCATCACAATTTTTGATTTGAGGGGCCAAACACTAAATCTTTATCGAAGGGAGTATTTAAAATCTCATTTTAACATCATCTGAGAGGTTCTGAGAATTCAGCCAAGCAAACCTCCTTAAAACCATACCAGTCACCATAGATCTAAAAGAATTATCAACATAGTAAAAAGAGAAATCCATGGAATCCCTCAAAGTCTCAGAAAAACCCAGTATGCAACCTATACTGGGTCCAAAGCAAACCAAGAAGAAACTTTATAGTGTGGAGGGTGTGATGTTCACTTCATAAATTATGTTATGCACTTAGTTCACTTAATAAATATTGAACTGTAAAATATAACTGTAAAATATTCGCTACAAAATAATCAAATAGAAAATAGTAGGTAGTCCACAGCTGAGTTAAAAATGGAATATCCTTTATTAAATTGATCCTAGTTGAGTATAATGAAAAGCATCAAAAACATTCCTTATTTACATATAATCAGGTTGTTTAGAGCACGGGAGTAGTTACAGAGGGTGGTTCTGTTAAGAGCAATAAAAGTATTAAAATCATTCCTTTAGCCACGTCTCCCTTCCCCCTTAGCTTCATAGTGTAATCAGAAACTATACTACCTAAAACTGAAACCAGAAGGCTAGAGAAAAATTGCAATCTAAGACCAGTTTATTAATGCTTTGTATAGGCTAACCCACTAATCAAAACTGTATTAATTAAGAAACTAACTAAAAAGGGTTGACTGACTAACAAAAAGATCTACCAATAAGACATCTACCAGAATAAATGTTAAAAAATATACAACTTCTAACAAAGATCACTTTCATATCAAAAAATACATCATCAGGTTAGTGTGTTAAAAACAAATCATAATATGAATGAACATGTGTATAGACATACAACTAAAAACCTAAGTAGTATGAAAAAAAACTATCAATAATTGCTAAGGTGGAAATACAGTGATGAATGTTAAAAATAAAGCACTAAGGCCATGAGGATCTGTTAAAGTGTGGCATCTAAGAAAACATTTAGTTTGAGTGTGTAAGAGTGAAGAGTAATTACAACCTTTAAAACAAAACAAAAAAAAGACTAGCCCCCAGATTCATTATGCCCTGCATGGCTTGCAGGATCAGTACAGGAGCTCAAGCAGGTAATATGTCTGTTGTGTGATCCAGGAATAGCCTGCAGGGGCATGCACGAGCGCTCCTGCACTAATCTTGCACAGACTAGGCCCTGGTATGCAAATCACACCATTTGCAGGTGAAATCCATGCAAATAGGGTGATATTGTGATCCAGGAAGCTTGCAACTGTCCGTGCAGGACTAGTGCAATCAGTAGAAATGTACTCGGTTAGTAACCTAGTACATTTCTGCAAAATCCAAAATGGAGCTATGACAGCTCCAAATAAAGGCTGCATATTATGTAATAAGCATGCCAATGGTCAAGTATAAGGCCACTGACATTGCAAACAATACAAAAAATTAACAAATCAACTTTATTTTTTTTAGCGGATCTCGGCTGTTTAAGCATAGAGCAGTGGTGGAGCACAAATGGGAATGGGGGGGGGGTAAGAAAATAAACCTAAAATAAGCATTCTAACTAAAATCAGTATTCTGCCATGCAAGCCAATGGGAGGCAGAAGACAACCTGGCCAGTGAGTAGTGGATGCTAAGTGGGGAGACTCAGTGTGAGACATGTAACTATACATTAGCAGGAAATCCTATGCAAATGAGGGAAAAGATAGTGAATCCCAGTTTTCCCCAGCATGTGAGTTAGGTCCCAACAGTGTAAGAGTAGGAATAGCTTGGTGCAAACCTAGGAGGTATGTGACATCTTGGGTGTGTGTGGCAGGCATACTGTAAGTGGATTGGAGGACTATGGCTCGGATGTGCTCCTAGCTGAGCACAGCTAAGCTAGGGTGTGTGTCGAAACCTGCCCAGCAGTCTTTAGAAAGCCTAAGCAGCTCTACACACCATGGATTTACAGGAAGTAAAAAGAGGTGAAACCTGGAAATAGCAGCAGCGTGCACATTTGAGCACTCTGTTTGCGTGGCGTGTACATGGGCTTAAACAGGAAGGCAATGAGAAGGGAAAACAGCAGTAGGAAGGTAATCAAGGAGTACTAGCTTAGCTGGCAGGTGAAATGAATCAGAACCAGCCAATTACACAGGCAGCAGACCAGCCCAGCTCAGAACACTACTATAAATTATGCAAAATCCTACCCCTCTGTTTTTTCCCACATTCTACACCACTGGTATAAACAAGCGGGGAACTTTTAACACTCAAAACAGCAAAATGTTAGGGGCTGCAATAGCTATCATACAACTTGTGGAAGAGGGTGAGGGTGGTGAGGATGTGAATGCTGCCGAGAAACCCACAGTGAGGAGATGGAGAAGAGTGTACAGACCCAGGGTAACCTACCAAGGGCTACATGAGCTGGAGATAGTGGAGCACAATAGGGTGGACAGGGACTGCCTACAGCAAATTATTGAGCTGTGCCAGCCATGCTTGACACATAGAACTAACAGAGGGGAACCCATCCCAGTGGATACAAAGGTATGTGTAGGCCTAAGAATACTAGCCACAGGTACCTTTCAAAGGCTAACTGGGGATATGATGGGGATTTCACAGGCATCAGCATCCATGGTACTCCACAAGTTCCTGGATGCTAAGTCAGCACATGTCAGTGAGCATGTATATTTCCCCAACATCCATGAGGTGTTTGCCAGCAATATGCATCTCTTCCACCAAATAGCAGAATACCCTGAGGTAGTGTGTGAAATAGACTGCATGCACATATGCATCAAAGCACCACCCAGTGAGCGGGGTAGGGTCTACATCAACTGC
Source organism: Protopterus annectens (assembly GCF_019279795.1). Taxonomy (NCBI): domain Eukaryota; kingdom Metazoa; phylum Chordata; order Ceratodontiformes; family Protopteridae; genus Protopterus; species Protopterus annectens. Next base: position 244,006,053 of record NC_056739.1, on the reverse strand, counting down.
AAGGGCTTCCCCTCCATCAACTGCCAGGTCATGTGTGATGCCCAGGGCATAATAATGAACATGTGTGCTGGATGCCCTGGAAGCTATCACGATTCCCACATCTGGCATCTGACACAGCTGTACCAGAGATTTACCAGTGGGGATGTCCCAAATAGTCACCTAGTGGGGGATGCTGGATACACACTGGAGCTGTGGCTGATGACACCCATCAAAAATGCACACACACCCAAACAAGAACTCCATAATGAGGCACAAGCACAAACAAGAATCATAATAGAGTGTGTGTTTGGGATGCTCAAGTCACAGTTCTGGTGCATGGACACATCTGGTGGAGCCTTGCAGTACTCACCAGCTATATGTACCCAAATTGTCCTTGTATGTGCCATGCTACACAATATGATCCTGCGGAAACAGCTGCAGCAGGAACAGCATGGGGCAGGGCCACACAGCCCTCCATCATTGCGAAGGCCTGCATAGGCACAGAGTAACTTGGAGGAGGAACAACCTGAGCCTGCCACAGTAGGCAGAAGGAGGTGTGTCCAGTATGCCCTGGCCTTGGCAAAGAGGCAACACATAGCACATACACTGACATGGGAGGGACCCAGGGAATAACACTTCTCTCTGACTCTCACATACAGTAAAAGGGATGCCAAACATTACACTACCTGTGCCTAACCATGTGTAGGGAGTGTACTATGTGCATCAAACATAGGTAGTCCTGCAGCACCACCCTCAATACTGGGACACCCACAAGGCAAGTGACTCACGCATGCCAGTCAGTGGGGGGGGGGTCACATACCCAACAACAGTCACAGCCAGCAGGACAGGTGTAGACAAACACAAACAAATGCTGTACCTCTGATTTAGGCCTATGGGTAACCGCTCCCCCAGGCCTACACAGACAGACTACAGCAGGCCAGGCAGCGGGATGTCAGTTGTGAATGCTAGGAATTCAGACAATAATATGTAGGTAATTAAAAGCTAAGATCTGTAGTACACTGGTATGCCTCTAGCCAGCACGATAATTAAGACTACAGACTGAAATGGAGTACCTGACATACCAGCACAATCTTAGCAAATGTGTACAAGTGTCAGGTGTGCCCCCCATCCTACGTAGACATATAGTAACAGTCAGGTGTGCCCCCAATCCTGTGTAGAAATGTAGAAATAGTCAGGTGTGCTGTCACCCCATCCTACATAGAAATATAGTAACAGTCAGGTGTGCCCCCATCCTGTGTAGAAATATAGAAATAGTCAGGTGTGCCCCCATCCTACATAGAAATATAGTAACAGTCAGGTGTGCCCCCTCCAAAACTGTGTAGAAATGTAGAAACAGTCAGGTGTCCCCCCCCCCCCCGCTATGCAGAAATGTAGTAACTGTAGTAACTGTCAATGCCAAATCATCGATGGATATCCTGCAGAGACAGCATGGTACCTGTCGGTGTACAACACAATGGTCAGCACTGCAGTACAAACTACCTGGGCTTGATCCACACCACACATGCAATACAGACAGCCATACTGGGCCTGCTCACATACTTAGAGAAATGAAGGCAATGTCAGTCAACAAAATACTGACAGGTCATACTGGCATGCTCACATACTCAAACACATGAAGGCCATGTCTGCAAACACCAGTGGACCAGACATATCTGGCAGTTGCAGTTGTTAGTGCAGACACTTGTCAGTATGCACCACTCATGCCTTGCATACACAGTGGATAGGAATACAGACATATATGTATGGACAACACACTATAATAAGCCAAAGGTAGACAGACATAGATGTTTGAAGAGGGTGAACATGATAAGGTGCTATCCAGGCCTGTCCCACCCAGCACACAGTCAAAGGGCCCCAAACATATGAGGTGCAGATGTCCCTCACTGCAGAAACTAGCCACCAGTATCTGTCAGCATTACAGACTGTTTTACATGTGCCAGCTGTGCAACATGACTGTACAAGGAAGTAGTCATCTAGCAGCTGTATACCTGTACCTGTGAAAAATGACCCTGTGTGTGCCTGCATGTGGTGTGTCAACCCCTAGATTAATGGGTTATGGCCCATGCACACACACTGCCCTCCCCATAGCCCTGCTATGACAAGCCTGCCAAGGTCATCCAATGTGAAATACACCTTTGAGAGAGTTGTAGCCCAGTAATCTCCATGGCGTGTCCCATAACTATGTACTGCTGTAGTGTGATAAGCTAGTTAGGTAGAAGTTTACATCCCAGACTTGGAAACTGTGCGTGTTTGTGTGTGTCTGTCTGACTGTGTAGAAAGCAATGCTTTTTAGGGTACTCACACTGCCTACAAGTCATATATTCAACTTTTGTAAGGCTGCTGATGTCATCCACCTAGAAATACACCTCTGGGAATACTGTAGCCCAGTAATCTCTATAGTGTGTCCTGTAACTGTGTACTGCTGTTGTGTGATAAAGTAGTTAGGTAGCTGTTCTAATCCCAAACATGGCAAATGTGTGTTGTGTGTGTATGTCTCTGTAGACAGCAATGCTTTTTACGATACTCACAATGCCTTCAAGTCATATACTCAACTTTGGCAAGGCTGCTGATGTCATCCACCTAGAAATACACCTCTGGGAAAGGGTGTAGCCCAGTAATCTCTATAGCGTGTCCTGTAACTGCATACTGCGGTTGTGTGAGAAAGTAGTTAGGTAGTTGTTCTAATCCCAAGCATGGCAAATGTGTTTATGTGTGGGTCTATCTCTGTAGAGAGCAATACTTTTTATGGTACTCACACTGCCTACAAGTCATATACTCAATCTGGCAAGGCTGCTGATGTCATCCACCTAGAAATACATCTCTGGGAAAGGGTGTAGCTCAGTATTCTCTATAGCGTGTCCTGTAACTGCTTACTGCTGTTGTGTGCTAAAGTCATTAGGTAGCTGCTCTAATCCCAGACATGATAAGTGTGTCTGTCTGTATCAAAAGCAATGCTTTTTAGGGTACTCACACTGCCTACAAGTCATATACTCAACTTTGGCAAGGCTGCTGATGTCACCCACCTAGAAATACACCTCTGGGAAGGGTGTAGCCCAGTAATCTCTGTACTGTGTGCCATAACTGCGTACTAATGTAGTATGATTTAGAACTGTGTTAGGGTTCCATCCCCACCCATGGAGGTTGTGGATGTTTTGTGTGTGTTACAATGTCTGTGTAGGGAGCAATGCACTTTAGGCTAGTCACATGGAGTACATTTCAAATCGCCTACTTTGGCAAGCCTGCTGATGTCATTCATTGTGAAATACACCTTTGGGGAAGAGGTTGCCCAGTAATTCACATGGTGTGTCCTATAACAGCTTCATGCTGTAATTTGCTGTCAACCTCTGTTTGGGGTTCTATACCCACACATGTTGGTTGTGGATGTTTTTTGTGTGTGTCACTGTCTTTGCAGGGAGCAATGCATTTTAGGCTAGTCACACACAGTACATGTCAAATGGCCTACTTTGGCAATCCTGCTGATGTCATTCAGTGTGAAATACACCTTTGGGGAAGGAGTACTCCAGTAATCCCTGTGGCATGTACTATAACTGTGTAGTGCTGTAGTGTAATAAACTAGTTAGGTAGGGGTTTTACTCCCAGACATGACAGCTGTGTTTGTGTGTGTGTGTGTGTGTGTGTGTGTGTGTGTGTGTGTGTGTGTTTTGCATATTTCTTAAATGGTGGTCCTACTATATATCATAATGTCCAGCCAGGCAATCACAGTTAGCAACCCCAGTATTACCCAGAGCACACTCTCAACCCATGTCTCATACACACACACACATGCCTAGGCAACAGACAATATGTGGGTTGTACACTGCTTATTCACCACTGATAGTAACTATCAAGTGATAGCAGTGGGCTACCAAGGGCATGGCACCCTGTCCATCTGTCCATTATGCACGTACATGCAGACAGTGCACCTCCACCGTGTTCCCCAGTGGACACCTGCAACATCTGTGGTGCCATCACATGTGACCCACAAAGGACATACCATGCCTGACAACATGGCCTGTATGGACAGATGTGACTGACACCAAGGAATGCCGTTAGCATGCTATCAATGTAGGTGCAGAGTAAACCTGCTACCCATTACCAGTACCCATCATAGGTGGGGAAGACTGGCACATCTGATGATAATCTATGTTCACAACATAGGCCACACACCCCAGGTACAGTTCCAAATGTCACTGTACATGCATGTGGGAGGTGTGCAGATTCCAGACACCATCCATGTCATGGACTAAGGAACACATAGATGGCAAGTGATGCACAGCTTTGGCCACACACAAAAGTCAACCAGGTGACTGGATGGGAGATACAATACCCACCTGCATGGGCAAATGCAGAAACTACAGCCATGAGCCACAATGCAGAACATTGTCATGTGGCCTGATGGCAAGTTATACCCATCACCTAGCCTTGTTTAGCCAGCTGGCACAGTCGACCATCACACACCCGTGCAGACATGGCTCCCTGTGTGTTTGTGTGTGTGTTTTGTATGGTACGTATGTTCACATCCACACTCACTACAACCCCCATTGGCATACTGAAGCATGCTGTCTGATGTCAGACACCTCCTCATACATTTGCCCATACAACCTCCGTATGACCTGTGTGACGCATGTGATACCTGCACAGTGATTTGTCTTGGCAATCCCACTACTGATGAATTGTACTGCTGGCCCTGCCAAGTGTGTCAATGTGTGTGCATCCCTGTGAGAGTGTGGCTGTGTTGACACTGGGACCTGTTCATGCAGGCAGGGACGTGTACATCACCTACTGTATAGCTACAGTATCCCTGTTGTAGATGACATTCACCATCACATATATGTTCTGAGGGCTCCACAACAGGTCACCCACGTGGCACATCCAATAACAGCATAGAACTTTGATAGCACAACATAGCTGTCAGGGGTTTGCTACCCTGTGCTGGTAGGTGTGTGATACATACATACTTATGTTTTACTCTCCCACCCCTCCCTGACTTGTCTTTGCCTCTGTCTGGCTCTCTCATTCCCTCTCTGGTGGATATGGAGACCTACACCTGCTTTGCTTAGGCAGCAGCATGTGTATTTTAAGTGATGCTCATGATCAGCTAATGGTCTTTGCATGAATTGCAGCCCTCCCCTTGCTGATTGCATGCGGAACAGCTGTGGTAACATTCCTGTAGCCAATTGCATGGAAACACACTCCAATATCTAGAAACATCATGTTGGTGTTGGCCCTTTTCATTCACTGTCGGCAGGAACTAGATCTGTTGTTTGGCAAACAGCATCTCAGATGGATTGGGTATTTACCTCTAACAACATACACTATGGAAACAGGGCAACACACAGGAGGGGGGTGTGCCTGACCTGACTACAGACTGTAAGTGCTGCTATACTGCATCTGGAGTGATGTTGGTTTAACAGTGTGTGTGTGTGTGTGTGTGTGTGTGTGTGTGTGTGTGTGTGGATATGACTGTCCTACATGTTTCAATACTGGCCATGTCAGTTCTATGTTTATGAGGAATCTCCATCTATAGGGTCATCTGCAGACTGGACAGTATGTTGTGCCTTTGGTGTCATGTGTTACCCACAGGGTATTTATCTGCAAACTGCAGAAGGTAGTGTGAGGATTGCAGTCTGTAGATGGAGAATGCTGTGACAGTTACTGACTTCATATCCCTCATAGGACATATGTTGTAACAAACCCTGTTACAACAGTAAATGTATGAGGTTATCACAGCAACATGTCAATATTGGCCCTGTGTATGTGCTTCCAGCCACAACTCTGTCAATCTTTGTACATATGTCATGCATCAAGAGGTGCATATGTGCTGTACACCATAATTAGTGTCATCGTATCTGATAACAAGCTATTTGGATATCAGACTGCTACACATGTTATGTACAGTAAGGATTATATTTGATGACATAACCTGGACAATCTGTGAATATTTGTACAGTACTGACGTCTGTGTATTTATGGTGAATATTGACTGTGTGTATTGTTAATATGTACTTTAGCCTGTGTACAGACTGTGGCAGATGTCAGTGTTCTAGATCCCGTCCTATCTGATCTTACATGCTGCTCAACTGTATGTTACCATAGTGGTTTACATGTTTGTAGGACCATAAACACACATGTCCCATACCACAGACAGCCATCAGACCAAACTGTGCAGCAGCCCAGTTTATGTAGGGTTAGTCTGAGAGTGGCACATATGAGAATGGCGTCTAACAGATAGTCCATATACTGTAATATTATGCTAGCTTACCATATGTGGCTGTGGCTGAGTTCACATTGGTTGTGGTTATGCACTTTTGCACAGGTAGCTGGCACACTGCATTGTTACATGCCTAGCAGCTTAGTGTACATACCCAGTGAGACGTCATGTGCAGATACTTGCCAGATGTATTGCTGCCGGGCCTCCCTTAACAGTCGTGTGTGTCAGATAGAGCAGTGGGATGCTGTACAGATGTATGTAAATATCTAGTGAGTAGTATGTGGCCATGGCACCCCTGTACCAGTGGTTATTATGTGTCAGGCCAGACAGGGGTGTGTGAATGCATAACCTATGGTGGCAAATGTATACCAATTGTTATGTGTTATACCCATCTACATGGCTGTCAACATCCATATTGTCAGGCATGGTACACATGCTTTGCACTAAGGGGTTCTGTGTATACCTCTGGACTGTACAGAGTGTGTCAGAATGTCCACATAAATTAGACAATATCTCTGCAGTCCACAGGGGAATTATGTGCTAGCAGTGGTACTTTACTATGATGTCCTTAGGATATCTGTCAGTAGCCAATGGCACACATGTGAAAAGCAGATGTGACCTCCCACACACACCATGTCTGTGAAGACAATCCCAATTACAGTAGCAATAGTCTACTACTATACCTGCTATACATACCTGACAACCCCTTGCACTGCAAAGTTGGGACTATAGGGGTCGGGGTAGGGCTACACTCCATGTCCAAGACATATGGTGGAAATATCTGTACATATAATCATCCAGATATCTATATATATGATTACACTTATACATATCGACATATATAGATGGGTATGTATATGTATATAGATATACATATACACACCCAGATATATTGGTTCATAGGTTCATAGGTAGGTACTAGGCTATCAGCCCAAGAGCCTATGTAAGCCTAGCCAACAAGGTTCCCTGGCTTACGCCACACAGGAAAGTTATTTTCCTGTGCCACTGTCAAACAGAGACAAAGAAGTGATCCGCGGGGTGTATTTCCTATTTCCCATCCACTCATCAAGATTATTCTTGAAGAGTGCTAATGAAGAACTTTGCTTGACATAGATGGGTAGCCTGTTCCAGAGTATGGAAAGTCTCTGGGACAGGAATCTATCCCTCCAGCATGCCCTGTTTATTGTGGTGACAAGGTTTAGGTCCCTAGAGCATGTAGCTCAGAGGGATTGGGATTTCTTTAGGTGTAGCATGTCCAACAGATCTGGGTTTGACATAGCTTTATATGTTAGGCAGAGATCAGAGATCACCTTGGAGTAAGCGATATGCTATGGAGTAAAGCTGTAGTTTTTTGAGGCAGTCAGTGTAGGGCATTTCTTTGAGGCCAGTAATCCTCTTTGTGAGGTACTTCTGTGGCCTTTCCAGCTGCTGCAGATGTCTTCTGAGGTACATTCCAAAAGGGGCATTGTATTCTATAATGGCTCTAATGAGTGTCGAATAGAGGGGAACAATGACCTCTTTTTTTCCTCGATGAGAACCCTTTTATGATGAGGTGTGCCATGTAGAAAGACTTCCTGACTACTGTGGCGATGTGACTATCAAAGGAGAGACTACTGTCCACCTGGGTCCCAAGGTCTCTTAACACACATTCGGTGTTAAGTAGATTGCTGTCTATGTGGTAGTTTATGGATACAGAGTTTTTACCAAAGGGGATGACAATGCACTTTTTGGCATTGAGCTTGAGGCCATGGCTCTGACACCAGGCATCTGTCTCAGTGAGGCCCTTCTGTAGGATGTCCACATCATTTGGGGACTTGACTATGGCTCCTAGTTTGCAGTCATCTGTGAACTTCATTAGTCAGAGGCCTTCTGTGTTAGCCTGTACTTCAGAGAAGTAGATACCAAACAGGAGAGGTCCCAGGATGGAACCCTGTGGTACTCCACTTGCCACTGCTTTGAGGTCAGATTTGGAGTCTGCAACTTTTACAGTGTGGGTTCTGTCAGTGAGCCAGTTGGCAACCCATCTTATGATGTAGGGATTTATACCTAGTTTAGTGAGCTTAGCTATAATTCCAGAATGGGGGATGGTGTCGAAAGCCTTGGCGAGGTCAAGATAGGCTGTGTGAACCACATTACCCTCATCTACGCCTTTGGTGACTGCCTCAATGAAGTCGATCAGGTTCAGGAGGCATGATCTGCCTTTCACAAACCCGAACTGGGTGGATCCAGAGTTTGGAGGTTACCAATGTCTTTGTTTATGAGTTCCATGATGATACGTTCCATGGCCTTGCAAACCAGGCTCATCAGACTTATAGGTTGATAGTTCCCAGGATCAGTGGTGGCTCCCCCTTTGTGGAGTGGGATAACTGTTGCTGTGTGCCACTCAGTGGGCACAAAGCCTGATGCGAGGATATTATTGAACATGGTGCTTAAGTGGGGCACCAGTTCATTCTGAAGTTTGTGTAAAACGCAGCCTGGGATGTTGTCCGGTCTCATGGATGCTGTGTTTTTGGCTTTAGAGAGTGCAGCTTTTACATGCATAGTTGTGATTACAGGGACTCTGCATTCTTCCTGTATAGATATGGGCCCTTTAGGGGGTGTGGGGGTGGTAAATTTAGCACTGAAACTATCTGCCAGGATTTTGGCAATATCAGTTGGTTCTGTAATTTTCGTGCCTTTGTGCTGTAACTCAGAGAAAATCTGGGTGTTGCCATCAAGGTTCTTGACATAGCTATAGAATGCTTTGTGGTTGTCCTTAGAATTAGTGGCAATTTTGTTTTCATAGCTAGCTTTGGAGGATCTTATAAGGGATCTCAGCTTCTTACTGAGGCTGATCAGGGAATTCCTCCACTCATGGGATTTTACTCTCTTTTGTAACAGTTTCTTCCTTCTGTTGTACAGTTTGTTTTTGGCTTATGACCACCAGAATGCCTTCCTTTTTTTGGAGGATAGCATCTTGGTTCTGTTTGGGATAGCACGATCCATGCACTCGTCTAAGTGCTTATAGAGTGCATTTGTGTAGGATTCAGCAGTTGTAACTGTATTGTCCATCTGCATGGGTATCATGAAGTTCACCACTTCTGTCTTAAGAAGCATGAAGTTGGCTTTGGAGACATTTTTTCCATGATTTCCTTAATGGGGATGGGGGTGGGATGTGGATATCAAGGGTGATTAGCTTATGGTTGGATCGGACCAATGAGGAGTTGACTTCAGGTGTGGAATACTGGTCAGTCATGTTGGTAATGACTAGGTCTAGGATATTGTTGCCCCTGGTTGGGGTGTGGATGAGTTGATCCAGGGCATTGGAGTTTATGAATTCAAGAAACCGTTGAGCTAAGGAGTTGGTACGTGAGTAGTTTTCCCACTTAATGGTGAGGTAGTTGAAGTCACCCATTATTAGGGTGTTTGGTTGAACCCTAATATTTTCCAGTACATCAAGAAAGGAGGAGTGGGAATCCTGGGGCATGGTGGGGGATCTGTAGCAAGCTACAATTTGGATTGCAGTTTTTCCCAGAGTTAGTTGCACTTGGATAACCTCAGATGCATTATGCTGAGCAACTAGCCTGGAGGTGTGGATATCCTTAATGAATATGGACACACCTCCACCTTTGGTATTTCGGTCCAGGTTACATGGCCAGAAAGTGTGGTAAAAGTTATAGCCCGGTAGTGCAGGGGTTCTCTCTAGAGCCTTGAACCATGTCTCAGTAACTGCACAGATATCAATGTTCTCCATTTTAAGGAGTGCCTCGAGTGAGTGCATTTTGAGATTTAGACTTCTAGCATTGAGTAGCATTACCCTCAGTTTTTGCTTGCCTGTTACTGTTACGGTAGTGAATTTGTTACTTGAACCTTGCCTAAAAAAGGCACTATAGGGGCAGCAAGAGCCTTAGCCAGTATCTGGAATCCCAGGGGCAACAGGTGCAGGCCATCTGTGGCAAAGCATCGTGGTCTGTCGACCATGTCATCCCAAACAGAGAGATACTGGATCCCCTTAGAATGACACTAGAAGCTTAGCCAGCTGTTGAAGTCAATCATTTTGTCCTTGTACTGCGGTATCATTCGGGGTGATGGCATAATGCTACTCAGGGCTAGGGTCATACCTGCCTGGGCTACAAGATTAGAGAGCTCTTCCACATCTCTTTTCATTTATTCCAGGGAGGTACGTCTCAGGTCATTCACACCAACATGGACAATGACAGAGTCATATTTGTACTTGTTGTGAAGTGACCTGAGTGTGTGGGTTATGTGGTGGATCCTGGCACCCGACAGGCAGCTGACAATACCCTTCTCCTTGTTTAGCCTGATGAGTGGGACATCAGTGTGCCTGACTATAGAGTCACCTATGACTAGTGTGTTGGGTACATTGTTTTGCCTTATTGGCTGTGGTTGAGCAGCACACTGAGTCTGTGGCCTATGTGTCATTTGGGTTGTGCTGGGGGATGGAGGTTGCTTGCGTTTCTGCTTTGAATATCTCTGTTGCTTAGACAGATTATTATTGAGAGCCTCCGTGTATGTTTTTGTGTTACTATGTGTGGATTTTGATGGTGTAGATTTAGTGAGACTATGTGATGAGTGTGGTGTGGTGCAAATGTTTACCTTCTCCTCATGACTGTCAAGTTTAGCCTTGGTTGGAGAGAGCTTTACCTGCAGTTTGGCTAGATAAGTGCATCTCTCACAGGTTGTAGTGTTGGGTGGTAGGAGGAGAGGGTTGTCTGTGTACATGAGGCTATTTCTGCATTGCCCCAAGATGCCCAGATTCATCAGACAGCCAGAAGAGAACACTGGGAGTTGAGCCTTGGACATGCCTGAATAAAAAACTATTTCCCTCTAGATAAGTGAGGAAAGTGAGTACAAAAGCTGTTTTTCTCTACGCAAGTGAGAAAAGTAAGTACACAAACTGTTTTCCTCTAGGTAATGAGGAAGATTGAGTGCTATAGTAATTAGTAGCTTATTTAGTGCTTACAAGTTCTGAACAAGTGCTGAGCATGAATAAGCACATTTAAGTGCTAAAACTAAGAATCCGTATCTGCACTAGATTAGTTACAGTTCAGAAACAAGTGCAAATGCAGGCTTTCAAATCAGAAAGTTGAGAGAGATGGAAGAGATTGCCCAAACAGCCAATAACTACAATATCTGGGCCAGAACCACTCCTCATGAGGTAGACAGGTTACCTAGTGCTTACCACTCCCACTGATAAGGTAGAAGGCTTCCCTCCAACACAGAAAGGCTTGGGGGGCTCAGAAGCTTACATACAGTCCTGGATACAGCAAATCTGTATTTGGAACACTAGTTACAGGAAAGGTAGGAAACAGGCTTACAGTTTTTTTTTTTTTTTTTGCAGACAAATTGCAAAAACAATAGTAAAAACAATTCACATGCAGTGCAAGCTAGCACACTTGAGTATGTAGCAATATTAGACCAAACACAGTTTAAAAATGCAATTAAATTAAAAAGGACTAAAAGCAAGTGCAGAAAGAGTTTATTAGGTAGAATGTGGTAAAGAGATGGGACTGGGGGAGTGTCCCAGATCAAATCTACAGTGGGGCGGGCAACTTCAAAAGCCACCAAATTTAAACTACAAATCAAAAATAGGGAGGGTGGATGGGACAAAACTGTTTCAACAGAGATCTAAGCAACAACTAACAGTACAAACTCTAAAACCAAAAAAATTATACTGAGCTCTGTATATTTGCAAAGATGTACTCAGCTCTGTATATTTGCAGATAGTCTGGAAGGCAGTCTCTCAGAACACAGATTCCAGCAATTAAATGCAGGCTGTTACTAACAGGTCAATTTTATGCAAGTGATCCTTGAGGTAGATAACACACAAGCTGTAAAAAACAGTTATACCAACTAAAGAGACGTCAGAAAATAGGGGGTGGGGGGGTGGGAAAAACAGTTTCAACATAGATCTAAGCAACAACTAACAGTACAAACTCTAAAACCAAAAAAATATACTCAGCTCTGTATATTTGCAGATCAGTCTCTCAGAACAGCGAGACAACAGTTTCAACAGAGATCTAAGCAACAATTAAACTCTATAACCAAAGAATATATACTCAGCTCTGTATATTTGCAGATAGTCTGGGAGGCAGTCTCTCATATAATTAGCATTATATGTCTCACATATACAGATAGTGTTAAATATGCATATATATATATGTATGGCTATCTACAGATATATTTACAGTAGTAGGTATATCAGAATAGATATGCATGCACATATTGTCATAGATATCTATATACATATATATATATATATATATATATATATATATATATATATATATATATATATATCTACCAACATAACTAAGCATATTTGTACACATAGGATGTGCATACATATATAGCTATATACACATATATCTATATGTACATATACATATACCTATATATGCATATATGTATATATACATATGTACATACGAAGAGATGTACACATGGCCATATATATGTAGCACTATACAGATGTGTATACAGATATATGTATGAATATACGTGTATACTCCTGTAGACATATATACACCTATGATATGTAAACAACCATATTCCTGTCATGAGTAAATGTCACGGTTCTGTATACCCTCCCACATGTATCTCACCATATGTATCTGCTATGTGCACATAATGATAAAACAACATATGTGATGCAACAGTCATATTAATAACAAGGAATACACAGATTAGGAACTAAAGTCAATTATACATTACAACCCAATATGTGTATTGCCTGCTATATTGGTAAATCAACAGCTGTCTCCACAGTGGTCATGGTGTAATGGTTAAGTTTTGTGCCTTCAGTGTAAAGGGTCATGTGGTATGTACA